>NC_135808.1:46386093-46482853 GCF_964213995.1 Mustelus asterias | reverse complement strand
GATTAGAGAGTGTGTGTTTGATTAGAGAGTGTGTGTGATTAGAGAGTGTGTGTGTGTGATTAGAGTGTGTGTGTGCTTAGAGAGTGTGTGTGATTAGAGTGTGTGTGTGTGATTAGAGTGTGAGTGTGTGTGATTAGAGAGTGTGTGTGTGATTAGAGTGTGTGTATGATTAGAGAGGGTGTGTGATTAGAGAGTGTGTGTGTGATTAGAGTGTGTGTGTGATTAGAGTGTGTGTATGATTAGAGTGTGTGTGTGATTAGAGAGTGTGTGTGTGATTAGAGTGTGTGTGTGATTAGAGAGTGTGTGTGTGATTAGAGAGTGTGTGTGTGATTAGAGAGTGTGTGTGTGTGTGATTAGCGAGTGTGTGTGTGATTAGAGAGTGTGTGTGTGAATAGAGTGTGTGTGTGATTAGAGTGTGTGTGTGATTAGAGAGTGTGTGTGTGATTAGAGTGTGTGTGTGTGATTAGAGAGTGTGTGTGTGATTAGAGAGAGTGTGTGTGTGATTAGAGTGTGTGTGTGTGATTAGAGAGTGTGTGTGTCATTAGAGAGTGTGTGTGTGTGTGATTAGAGAATGTGTGTGTGATTAGAGTGTGTGTGTGTGAGGAGAGAGTGTGTGAGTGATTAGTGTGTGTGTGTGATTAGAGAGTGTGTGTGATTAGAGTGTGTGTGTGATCAGAGTGTGTGTGTGTGCTGAGAGAGTGTGTGTGATTTGAGTGTGCGTGTGTGATTAGAGTGTGTGTGTGAGATTAGTGTGTGTGTGTGATTAGAGTGTGTGTGTGTGATTAGAGTGTGTGTGTGATTAGAGTATGTGTGTGTGATTAGAGTGTGTGCGTGATTACAGAGTGTGTGTGATTAGAGTGTGTGTGTGTGTGATTCGAGAGTGTGTGTGTGATTAGAGACTGTGTGTGATTAGAGTGTGTGTGTGTGTGAGATTAGAGAGTGTGTGTGTGATTAGAGAGTGTGTGTGTGATTCGAGTGTGTGTGTGATTAGAGTGTGTGTGTGTGATTAGAGAGTGTGTGTGTGATTAGAGTGTGTGTGTGTGTGTGAGTGATTAGAGAGTGTGTGTGTGATTAGAGAGTGTGTGTGTGATTAGAGTGTGTGTGTGATTAGAGAGTGTGTGTGATTAGAGAGTGTGTGTGTGATTAGAGTGTGTGTGTGATTAGAGTGTGTGTGTGATTAGAGAGTGTGTGTGTGATTAGAGTGTGTGTGTGATTAGAGAGTTTGTGTGTGATTAGAGAGTGTGTGTGTGATTAGAGAGTGTGTGTGTGTGTGATTAGAGAGTGTGTGTGTGATTAGAGAGTGTGTGTGATTAGAGAGTGTGTGTGATTAGAGTGTGTGTGTGATTCGAGTGTGTGTGTGTGTGATTCGAGTGTGTGTGTGTGATTAGAGAGTGTGTGTGTGATTAGAGGGTGTTGATTAGAGTGTGTGTGTGATTCGAATGTGTGTTTGTGATTAGAGTGTGTGTGTGATTAGAGAGTGTGTGTGATTAGAGTGTGTGTGTGTGATTAGAGAGTGTGTGTGTGATTAGAGTGTGTGTGATTACAGAGTGTGTGTGTGATTAGAGAGTGTCTGTGTGTGATTAGAGAGTGTGTGTGATTAGAGAGTGTGTGTGATTAGAGTGTGTGTGTGATTAGAGAGTGTGTGTGTGATTAGAGTGTGTGTGTGATTAGAGTGTGTGTGTGATTAGAGTGTGTGTGTGTGCATAAAGAGTGTGTTTGATTTGAGTGTGTGTGTGTGATTAGAGTGTGTGTGTGTGATTAGTGTGTGTGTGTGTCATTAGTGTGTGTGTGTGATTAGTGTGTGTGTGTGATTAGTGTGTGTGTGATTAGAGTGTGTGTGTGTGATTAGAGAGTGTGTGTGTGATTAGTGTGTGTGTGTGTCATTAGTGTGTGTGTGTGATTAGTGTGTGTGTGTGATTAGTGTGTGTGTGATTAGAGTGTGTGTGTGTGATTAGAGAGTGTGTGTGTGATTCGAGTGTGTGTTTGTCATTAGAGAGTGTGTGATTAGAGTGTGTGTGTGATTAGAGTGTGTGTGTGTGATTAGAGAGTGTGTGTGTGATTAGAGAGTGTGTGTGTGATTAGAGAGTGTGTGTGTGATTCGAGTGTGTGTTTGTGATTAGAGTGTGTGTGTGATTAGAGAGTGTGTGTGTGATTAGAGTGTGTGTGTGATTCGAGTGTGTGTGTGATTAGAGTGTGTGTGTGATTAGAGTGTGTGTGTGTGATTAGAGTGTGTGTGTGTGATTAGAGTGTGTGTGTGTGATTAGAGAGTGTGTGTGTGATTAGAGTGTGTGTGTGTGATTAGGGTGTGTTGATTAGAGTGTGTTGATTAGAGTGTGTGTGTGTGATTAGGCTGTGTTGATTAGAGTGTGTTGATTAGAGTGTGTGTGTGTGATTAGGGTGTGTTGATTAGAGTGTGTTGATTAGAGTGTGTGTGTGTGATTCGGGTGTGTTGATTAGAGTGTGTGTGTGATTAGGGTGTGTTGATTAGAGTGTGTTGATTAGAGTGTGTGTGTGTGATTAGGGTGTGTTGATTAGAGTGTGTTGATTAGAGTGTGTGTGTGTGATTAGGGTGTGTTGATTAGAGTGTGTTGATTAGAGTGTGTGTGTGTGATTAGGGTGTGTTGATTAGAGTGTGTTGATTAGAGTGTGTGTGTGTGATTAGGGTGTGTTGATTAGAGTGTGTTGATTAGAGTGTGTGTGTGTGATTAGGGTGTGTTGATTAGGGTGTGTTGATTAGGGTGTGTTGATTAGAGTGTGTGTGTGATTAGAGTGTGTTGATTAGAGTGTGTGTGTGTGATTAGAGTGTCTGTGTGTGATTAGGGTGTGTTGATTAGAGTGTGTGTGTGTGATTAGAGTGTGTTGATTAGAGTGTGTTGATTAGGGTGTGTTGATTAGAGTGTGTGTGTGTGATTAGAGTGTGTTGATTAGAGTGTGTTGATTAGAGTGTGTTGATTAGGGTGTGTTGATTAGAGTGTGTGTGTGTGATTAGAGTGTGTTGATTAGAGTGTGTTGATTAGAGTGTGTTGATTAGAGTGTGTTGATTAGGGTGTGTTGATTAGAGTGTGTGTGTGTGATTAGAGTGTGTTGATTAGAGTGTGTTGATTAGAGTGTGTTGATTAGAGTGTGTTGATTAGGGTGTGTTTATTAGAGTGTGTGTGTGTGATTAGAGTGTGTTGATTAGAGTGTGTTGATTAGAGTGTGTGTGTGTGATTAGAGTGTGTTGATTAGAGTGTGTTGATTAGAGTGTGTGTGTGTGATTAGAGTGTCTGTGTGTGATTAGGGTGTGTTGATTAGAGTGTGTGTGTGTGATTAGAGTGTGTTGATTAGAGTGTGTTGATTAGGGTGTGTTGATTAGAGTGTGTGTGAGATTAGGGTGTGTTGATTAGAGTGTGTTGATTAGAGTGTGTGTGTGTGATTAGAGTGTGTTGATTAGAGTGTGTTGATTAGGGTGTGTTGATTAGGGTGTGTTGATTCGAGTGTGTGTGATTAGGGTGTGTTGATTAGAGTGTGTTGATTAGAGTGTGTTGATTAGGGTGTGTTGATTAGAGTGTGTGTGTGTGATTAGAGTGTGTTGATTAGAGTGTGTTGATTAGGGTGTGTTGATTAGAGTGTGTGTGTGTGATTAGAGTGTGTTGATTAGAGCGTGTTGATTAGAGTGTGTTGATTAGGGTGTGTTGATTAGGGTGTGTTGATTAGAGTGTGTGTGTGTGATTAGAGTGTGTTGATTAGAGTGTGTTGATTAGAGTGTGTTGATTAGAGTGTGTTGATTAGAGTGTGTTGA
The DNA here is from genome assembly GCF_964213995.1 of Mustelus asterias. Lineage (NCBI taxonomy): Eukaryota > Metazoa > Chordata > Chondrichthyes > Carcharhiniformes > Triakidae > Mustelus > Mustelus asterias. The sequence goes on along the minus strand of NC_135808.1, from coordinate 46,479,072 downwards.
TTAGGGTGTGTTGATTAGAGTGTGTGTGTGTGATTAGAGTGTGTTGATTAGTGTGTGTGTGTGATTAGAGTGTGTTGATTAGAGTGTGTTGATTCGAGTGTGTTGATTAGGGTGTGTTGATTAGGGTGTGTTGATTAGAGTGTGTTGATTAGAGTGTGTGTGTGTGATTAGGGTGTGTGTGATTAGAGTGTGTGTGTGTGATTAGGGTGTGTGTGATTAGAGTGTGTTGATTAGAGTGTGTTGATTAGAGTGTGTTGATTAGAGTGTGTGTGTGTGTGTGATTAGGGTGTGTTGATTAGAGTGTGTGTGTGTGATTAGAGTGTGTTGATTAGTGTGTGTGTGTGATTAGAGTGTGTTGATTAGAGTGTGTTGATTAGAGTGTGTTGATTAGGGTGTGTTGATTAGGGTGTGTGTGTGTGATTAGAGTGTGTTGATTAGAGTGTGTTGATTAGGGTGTGTTGATTAGGGTGTGTTGATTAGAGTGTGTGTGTGTGATTAGAGTGTGTTGATTAGAGTGTGTGTGTGTGATTAGAGTGTGTTGATTAGAGTGTGTTGATTAGGGTGTGTTGATTAGGGTGTGTTGATTAGAGTGTGTGTGTGTGATTAGAGTGTGTTGATTAGAGTGTGTTGATTAGGGTGTGTTGATTAGAGTGTGTGTGTGAGATTAGGGTGTGTTGATTAGAGTGTGTTGATTAGAGTGTGTGTGTGAGATTAGGGTGTGTTGATTAGAGTGTGTTGATTAGAGTGTGTGTGTGTGATTAGGGTGTGTTGATTAGAGTGTGTTGATTAGGGTGTGTTGATTAGGGTGTGTTGATTCGAGTGTGTGTGTGTGATTAGGGTGTGTTGATTAGAGTGTGTTGATTAGAGTGTGTTGATTAGGGTGTGTTGATTAGAGTGTGTGTGTGTGATTAGAGTGTGTTGATTAGAGTGTGTTGATTAGGGTGTGTTGATTAGAGTGTGTGTGTGTGATTAGAGTGTGTTGATTAGAGTGTGTTGATTAGGGTGTGTTGATTAGAGTGTGTGTGTGTGATTAGAGTGTGTTGATTAGGGTGTGTTGATTAGAGTGTGTGTGTGTGATTAGAGTGTGTTGATTAGAGTGTGTTGATTAGAGTGTGTTGATTAGGGTGTGTTGATTAGGGTGTGTTGATTAGAGTGTGTGTGTGATTAGAGTGTGTTGATTAGAGTGTGTTGATTAGAGTGTGTTGATTAGAGTGTGTTGATTAGGGTGTGTTGATTAGAGTGTGTTGATTAGAGTGTGTGTGTGTGATTAGGGTGTGTGTGATTAGAGTGTGTGTGTGTGATTTGGGTGTGTGTGATTAGAGTGTGTTGATTAGAGTGTGTTGATTAGAGTGTGTTGATTAGAGTGTGTTGATTAGAGTGTGTGTGTGTGATTAGGGTGTGTTGATTAGAGTGTGTGTGTGTGATTAGAGTGTGTGTGTGTGATTCGGGTGTGTTGATTAGGGTGTGTTGATTAGAGTGTGTGTGTGTGTTTAGAGTGTGTGTGTGTGATTAGGGTGTGTTGATTAGAGTGTGTGTGTGTGATTAGAGTGTGTGTGTGTGATTAGGGTGTGTTGATTAGGGTGTGTTGATTAGAGTGTGTGTGTGTGATTAGGGTGTGTTTGATTAGAGTGTGTTGATTAGAGTGTGTTGATTAGAGTGTGTGTGTGTGATTAGGGTGTGTTGATTAGAGTGTGTGTGTGTGATTAGAGTGCGTTGATTAGAGTGTGTGTGTGTGATTAGAGTGTGTGTGTGTTGATTAGGGTGTGTTGATTAGGGTGTGTTGATTAGAGTGTGTTGATTAGAGTGTGTTGATTAGGGTGTGTTGATTAGGGTGTGTTGATTAGGGTGTGTTGATTAGGGTGTGTTGATTAGAGAGTGTCTGCGATTCATTCACAGCAAGTTTACTGTTTCCTTTGTCGGGCTGCATTCTGATTTTTGAACCGAGGTCCTTGAGAACATCTTTGAATGTTGCATTAACTGAGATATCACCCTTATAATGGCCTTGCATCTTGCCTATCTGTTCCTGTTGGAATTACATTGAGTAATACAATGTTCTGGAGGCAGCAATGACAGAGGCAGTGGTTTATATTACGGTTCTATTGAAAACAATACAAAATGGAAGCTGTTTGTTCATGATCGATCGTGCATCATAGTTGAGGAAATTCAAGTCGTGTGCAATGGGGAGACATGCATGCATACACAGGTTGTTACAGCAGATGAGGATTAAACTCCAGCAAACTTTAATGCAGCTCAGAATCTCTAAATCAAACTTACGAGAATAGGAAAGGATGAACGTGCTTTCTCTGCATTCCGACTGCAGCACCATGTATGAGATAGTCTATATTACACAAATTGAGCAATAGAATATCATCAAATATAATGCCCACTTCATGAGTTGCCTTTCACTTCACCTTGCGCAGTGATGGACAGAATGAGAAAATGTGTCAGGAAACTAAACCAAAGTAAAATTCCACAGTTAAACAGTGAAGAGAAAACAGGTGCTAGGATTGGTGAGTTTGACTGTACTCAAAACCCATTGCTTAAAAGTTATTCTCCAATCATTGACACATACACTAAACAATAGCTACAGTTTAATAGAGAGCGTTGTCCATAAACAGGCAGAGCTGTGTGTCACACAGGAAGAGCTGTGTGTACAGAACAGTGTGTCACACACAGGGAGAGCTGTGTGTACGGAACAGTGTCACACACATAGGGAGAGTTGTGTGTCACACAGGGAGAGCCGTGTGTACGGAACAGTCTCTCACACATAGGGAGAGTTGTGTGTCACACAGGGAGAGCTGTGTGTACGGAACAGTGTCACACACAGGGAGAGCTGTGTGTACTGAACAATCTCTCACACATCGGGAGAGCCGTGTGTACTGAACAGTCTCTCACACATAGGGAGAGTTGTGTGTCACACAGGGAGAGCTGTGTGCACAGAACAGTGTCACACACAGGGAGAGCCGTGTGTATGGAACAGTCTCTCACACATAGGGAGAGTTGTGTGTACAGAAGTGTGTCACACACAAGCGAACTGTTACACTGCTTTCATAACATCTCACCATATCCCTGAACCTCATCTATGTGTCTCCCTCACATCCCCAAATCCCTGAAATGATGACCATTGTGGATTGTTATAAAAATCTATCTGGTTCACTGATGTCCTTTAGGGAAGGAAATCTGTTATCTTTTACCCAGTCTGGCCGACATGTGACTCCAGACCCACAGCAATAGGGTTTATTGCTGCCTTCAAGGGCAATTCAGGATGGGCAACAAATGCTGACCTTGCCACTGACACCACATCCTGTGAATGAATATAAAACCTCCCCATTTCATTCCAGATGCATCCTTGTCTCTGGAAGCCTGTTATATTCCATGTGCTGGAATTTTCGAGTTGGTGTCTTTAGTTTGTTAGCTATGATCTTCTTTCCTCCCGCTTCCTTTTGTTGAATGAAGGAGCAGTCTCTGAGAGCTCCTGTTGTTCCCACTCAAGCCAGTTTACACTCTCACATTCTCTCTGCTGCTATTTCTAGCCAGTTTTGGTGAAAAGGTCAGTGGCGATCAGCTCAATTGACCTTGAAGGGAATGTCCCCAAACCCGCAGCATTGCGCACCACGCAGCCCCTGGTGTGTTTGTTCTTTTTGATGCCGAAATACACTAGAAACAAAAACCAAACATGAACAGGAGAGGAATGTCTATTTGTAGAGGTGTTGTGGAGGGTGAAGGGTGAACTGTGGTGTACTGCGCAGGTCAAACGAAAGACATACTCAGCATGAAACCTAAAAATTGAAAGGCATTGGACGTGCGGATACATTCCACCCTGAACATAAACTATCGCCAGTCGGAAAAGATTCAGCTTATCACCAGGGCAACCTGTCAGCAAATCTTTGGTCTGGAACCAGTGGTTGTCAGGGAAATAAAAAGGGGCGAGCTTTTGTGTCTTGTCAGTCTTCAGATGAAATGTAGCCAACAGGTCTCTAATTAAACAGCACTACCATCTCCTGTCAACACTGCATTCAGCCGGCTCATTATAGAAGCAGTGAGCGTCTGCCTCTCTGCACCATCGCTCGAAAATTATAGGGTCGCATCTTCATCTCCACAAATGGAATGGATATCTCGTGACCTTTCCAGTGGTACCAGTTTATACCCTGGGAAACAAAGGGGAAAATCAGACAGGGTACCAAACCAAATCAATATTAAATATCCAACCACATTCATCAATGGGGAGGCGATGGCCTGGTGGTATTATTGCTAGACTATTCATCCAGAAACTCAGCTATTGCTCTGGGGACCCGGGTTCGAATCCCGCCATGGCAGATGGTGCGACTTGAATTCAACAAAAAAGTTTGCTGATGATCATGAAACCATTGTCAATTGTCAGAAAAAACCATCTGGTTCACTAATGTCCTTTAGGGAAGGAAATCTGCTGTCCTTACCTGGTCTGGCCTACATGTGACTCCAGAGCCACAGCAATGTGGTTGACTCTGAACTGCTCTATAGGCGGCCCAGTGGCACAGTGGTTAGCACTGCTGCCACACAGTGCCAGGGACCCAGGTTCAATTCCGGCCTCAGGTCACTGTCTGTGTGGAGTTTGCACATTCTCCCCATATCTGCATGGGTTTCCTCCAAGTGCTCCGGTTTCCTCCCACAGTCCAAAGATGTGCAGTATAGGTTGATTGGCCATGCTAAAATTGACCATAGTGTCAGGGGATTAGCAGGGTAAATATGTAGGGTTATGGGAATAGGGCCTGGGTGGGATTGCAGTCGGTGCAGACTCGATGGGCTGAATGGCCTCCTTCTGCACTGTAGAGATGAAGATGCGACCCTATAATTTCCTATGTTCATTCTATGCCCTCTGAACAAGAGCAACTAGGTATGGGCAATAAATGCTGGCCAGCCAGCAACGTCCATGTCCCATGAATGAATGAAAGAAAAATAGACTCATTAAAGGAGGCCTTCCAGCCCACACTTTTTATCACTGTGCAATTAAATCTTCTGTTGCCTCTCCTTATTCCTTCTGCCAAAGCGCATCACCTCACACTTCCCTATGTTAAACTCCATTTCACACTTGTCTGTTTCTGCTAAACTTATCTAGGTAGTGTAGCTGTCAATTGGTATCATTCTTATGATTTGCCACACCTCCAGGTTCGGTATCATCAGCAAACTTTGAAAGGTTATTCTCAATTCCAATAACCAACTCATTTATTCATATGAAATGGCACAGTGGTCCTCACACTGTCTCAAAAACCCTCATTTACTACCATTTTGCTGCTTTCTGTTCTTGAGCCAATTGTTTTTATCCAATTGGACACTAACCCTCTTCTTCCATAATGGATTTTGTTAACCAGCCTTTCATATGGTACTTTGTCAAACACTTTCCGAAAATCCCTATAGATACCATCCACCACATTCCCTTCATCAATCTTCTGTTATTTGATCAAAAGATTCAATTCCATTATTCAGACATGGTCGATCTTTTACAAATCTGTACTGACTCTCCTTGATCAACTCAGACCTCTCCCTGTTGACTTTTTTTCCTGATTAGGACTTCATAAACTTCATTCACCACAGATGTTAGACTGAATTAAAAAAGAGAAAAAGCTGGAAAGACTCAGCAGGTCTCAGACTCAGGCAGCATCTGTGGAGAGAGAAATAGAGTCAATGTTTTGGGTCTGTGTGACTCTTCTTCAGAACTGAAATCAAAACATTAACCGTTTCTCTCCACAGACGCTGACAGGCCAGCTGAGTTTTTCCAGCATTTTCTGTTTATATTTCAGATTTCCAGCATCCGCAGTATTTTGGGTTAATGTTGATGTTAGACTAATCGGCCTCTAGTATCTAGGACTGACCTTAAACTATTTCATAAATAAGGGTATCACATGCGCTATTCTTCCCATAAAAACTTTGGATGTAAGCCATCTAGACCAGCTGACCTATCCATTCTGGGCATATCCAGTTTTTGCAGTACTTCTTAAAACTCATCCAATGTTCCGTTCCAGTTTTTCCTTTATAGACCGGTGAGTCTCACTTCTGTTGTCGGCAAGATGTTGGAAAAAATTATAAGGGATAGGATTTATAGTTATTTGGAGAGTAATGAATTGATAGGTGATAGTCAGCATGGTTTTGTGGCAGGTAGGTCGTGCCTTACTAACCTTATTGAGTTTTTTGAGAAAGTGACCAAGGAGGTGGATGGGGGCAAGGCAGTGGACGTGGTATATATGGATTTTAGTAAGGCGTTTGATAAGGTTCACCATGGTAGGCTTCTGCAGAAAATGCAGATGTATGGGATTGGGGGTGATCTAGGAAATTGGATCAGGAATTGGCTAGCGGATAGGAAACAGAGGGTGGTGGTTGATAGTAAATATTCATCATGGAGTGCGGTTACAAGTGGTGTACCTCAGGGATCTGTTTTGGGGCCACTGCTGTTTGTAATATTTATTAATGATCTGGATGAGGGTATAGTTGGGTGGATTAGCAAATTTGCTGATGACACCAAAGTCGGTGGTGTGGTAGACAGTGAGGAAGGGTGTCGTAGTTTGCAGGAAGACTTAGACAGGTTGCAAAGTTGGGCCGAGAGGTGGCGGATGGAGTTTAATGCGGAGAAGTGTGAGGTAATTCACTTTGGTAGGAATAACAGATGTGTTGAGTATAGGGCTAACGGGAGGACTTTGAATAGTGTGGAGGAGCAGAGGGATCTAGGTGTATGTGTGCATAGATCCCTGAAAGTTGGGAATCAAGTAGATAAGGTTGTTAAGAAGGCATATGGTGTCTTGGCGTTTATTGGTAGGGGGATTGAATTTAGGAGTCGTAGCGTTATGTTGCAACTGTACACAACTCTGGTGCGGCCGCACTTGGAGTACTGTGTGCAGTTCTGGTCCCCACATTACAGGAAGGATGTGGAGGCTTTGGAGAGGGTGCAGAGGAGGTTTACCAGGATGTTGCCTGGTATGGAGGGGAGATCCTATGAGGAGAGGCTGAGGGATTTGGGATTGTTTTCGCTGGAAAGGCGGCGGCTAAGAGGGGATCTTATTGAAACATATAAGATGATTAGAGGTTTAGATAGGGTGGATAGTGATAGCCTTTTTCCTCTGATGGAGAAATCCAGCACGAGGGGGCATGGCTTTAAATTGAGGGGGGGGTAGTTATAGAACCGATGTCAGGGGTAGGTTCTTTACCCAGAGGGTGGTGAGGGATTGGAATGCCCTGCCAGCATCAGTAGTAAATGCGCCTAGTTTGGGGGCGTTTAAGAGATCCGTAGATAGGTTCATGGACGAAAAGAAATTGGTTTAGGTTGGAGGGTCACAGTTTTTTTTTTTAACTGGTCGGTGCAACATCGTGGGCCGAAGGGCCTGTTCTGCGCTGTAATGTTCTATGTTCTATGTTCTATGTTTTGGAACCATAGAATCCCGACAGTGCAGAAGGGAAGCCCATTGAGTCTACACTGACTTTCTGAAAGAGCATCCTACCCAGGCCCTCCCTCCACTCTTATCCCCGTAAGCCCATGCATTTACTATGGCCAATCCACCTAACCTACACATCTCTGGAGTGTGTGAAGAAACCAGAGCACCTGGAGGAAATCCACGTAGACACAGGAAGAATGTACAAACTCTACACAGGCAGTTACCCAAGGCTGGAATTGAACTCGAGTCTCTGGCGTTGTGAGGCAGCAGTGCTAACAACTGTGCCACCATTTCATTTTACTCTGGCTATCATGTTGAAATTAGCCCTCTTGCCATTTAGACCATTTACTTTAGATTGTTACTTGTTCTTTGTTCTTCCCTATTACTAATATAAATTTTATGATGCAATGATCACTCTTACCCAAATGTACATATTGGTACCGCTGATGTGGGAAGGAAGGGGGAAGGGGACATGAAAAGAGAGTATAGGGAATTAGGGAGACAGCTGAGAAGGAGGAAAGCAAAGGTAGTAATCTCAGGATTGCTGCCTGTGCCACGGGAAGGTGAGGGCAGGAATGGAGTGAGGTGGAGGATAAATGTGTGGCTGAGGGACTGGTGCAGGGATTCAGGTTCCTGGACCATTGGGACCTCTTTAGGGGCAGGTGTGACCTGTACACAAAAAACGGGTGGCACTTGGATCCCAGGGGGACCAATATCCTGGCGGGAAGGTTGGCTAAGGCTACTGGGGAGAGTTTAAACTAGATAGGTTGGGGGGAGGGGATCGAGACGAGGTGACTGGGAGCGAGGAAGTTAGCTCGCAAACAGAGAAGGGTTATAGACAGCGCAAAAGGGAGGATGGACGAGGGATAGAGAAGGGGAGAGCTCAGACCAAAGGATTGAGATGTGTTTACTTTAATGCCAGGAGTATAGTGAATAAAGGGGATGAGCTCAGAGCGTGGATCGGTGCCTGGAAGTGTGATGTGGTGGCCATTACGGAGACTTGGATGTCTCAGGGACAGGACTGGATACTACAGGTGCCGGGATTCAGATGTTTCAGGAAGGACAGGGAGGGAGGCAAGAGAGGGGGTGGAGTGGCACTGCTGATCAGGGATAGTGTCACAGCTGTAGAGAAGGTGTATGCTGTGGAGGGATTGTCTACCGAGTCTCTGTGGGTGGAAGTTCGGAGTGGGAAGGGGTCGATCACTTTGCTGGGAGTTTTCTATAGGCCGCCCAATAGTAACAGGGAGGTGGAGGAGCAGATAGGGAAACAGATCCTGGAGAGATGCAGTAATAGCAGAGTTGTTGTGATGGGAGACTTTAATTTCCCAAACATAGATTGGAATATCCCTAGGGTAAGGGGATTGGATGGGGAAGAGTTCGTTAGGTGTGTTCAGGAGGGTTTCCTGACACAGCATGTGGACAAGACTACAAGAGGAGAGGCTGTACTTGATCTGATACTGACCAATGAACCTGGACAGGTGTCAGATCTCTCAGTGGGAGAGCATCTTGGGGATAGCGATCATAACTCTATCTCCTTTATGCTTGCATTGGAAAAAGAGAGGATCAGGCAAGCTAGGAAAACGTTTATATGGAGTAAGGGGAAATATGAAGACATAAGGCAGCAAATTAGAGGAGTAAATTGGAAGGAGGTATTCTCGGGGAAATGTACTGAAGAGAGGTGGCAGTTTTTCAAGGAATGTCTGTCTAAAGTTCTACAGGACAACGTTCCGAGCAGACAGAGAGGTGTTGGTAGGTTAAAGGAACTGTGGTGCACGAAAGCTGTGTGGGACCAAGATGAGAAGAAAAGGAAAGCATACAAAAGGTTCAGAGAGCTTGGCAAAGATAGGGATCTAGATGAGTATATGGCTTGTAGGAAGGGACTAAAGAAGGAAATTAGGAGAGCCAGAAGGGGTCACGAGAAGGCCTTGGCAGGTAGGATTAAGGAAAACCCTAAGGCGTTCTATAAATATGTGAAGAGTAAAAGGATGAGACGTGAAGGAATAGGGCCTATAAAAGGTGAAGGTGGGAAAATCTGTATGGAACCAGTAGAAATGGCAGAGGTGCTTAATGACTATTTTGCCTCGGTTTTCACAGAGGAGAAGGACCTGGGTGGATGTACTGCGGGCGTGCGGTGGACTGAAAAGATTGAGTATGTGGACTTTAACAAAGAGGTTGTGCTGGAATCTTTGAAAGGTATCAAGATAGATAAATCGCCAGGTCCGGATGGGATGTACCCCAGGTTACTGTGGGAGGCGAGGGAAGAGATTGCATAGCCTCTGGCGATGATCTTTGCATCGTCGATGGAGACGAGAGAGGTGCCGGAGGATTGGAGGATTGCGGATGTGGTTCCTATTTTCAAGAAGGGGAATAGGGATAGTCCAGGAAATTACCGACCGGTGAGTCTAACCTCAGTGGTTGGTAAACGGATGGAGAAGATCCTGAGGGACAAGATTTATGAGCATTTAGAAAGGTTTAGTATGCTCAAGAATCCTCAGCATGGCTTTGTCAAAGGCAGATCGTGCCTTACGAGCCTGGTGGAGTTCTTCGAAAAGGTGACTAAACACATTGACGAAGGGAAAGCGGTAGATGTGGTTTACATGGATTTTAGCAAGGCGTTCGATAAGGTCCCCCATGCAAGGCTTCTAGAAAAACTGAGAGGGCATGGGATCCAAGGGGCTGCTGCCCTGTGGATCCAGAACTGGCATGCCCAAAGGAGGCAGAGAGTGGGTATAGATGGGTCTTTTTCTAAATGGAGGTCGGTCACCAGTGGTGTGCCCCAGGGATCTGTTCTGGGACCCTTGCTGTTTGTCATTTTCATAAATGACCTGGATGAGGAAGTGGAGGAATGGGTTGGTAAGTTTGCCGATGACACGAATGTTGGTGGGGTTGTGGATAGTCTGGAGGGATGTCAGAAGTTACAGAGGGACATAGATAGGATGCAAGACTGGGCGGAGAAGTGGCAGATGGACTTCAACCCAGATAAATGCGTAGTGGTCCATTTTGGCAGGTCAAATGGGATGAAGGAGTACAATATAAAGGGAAAGACTCTTAGTACTGTAGAGGATCAGAAGGACCTTGGGGTCCGGGTCCACAAGACTCTAAAATCGGCCCCGCAGGTGGAGGAGGTGGTTAAGAAGGCGTATGGTATGCTGGCCTTTATCAATCGAGGGATTGAGTTTAGGAGTCCGGGGATAATGATGCAGCTATATAAGACCCTCGTCAGACCCCACTTGGAGTACTGTGCTCAGTTCTGGTCGCCTCATTACAGGAAGGATGTGGAAATGATTGAAAGTGTGCAGAGAAGATTTACAAGGATGTTGCCCGGTTTGGTTGGCATGCCTTATGAGGATAGGTTGAGGGAGCTTGGTCTTTTCAACTTGGAGAGATGAAGGATGAGAGGTGACCTGACAGAGGTGTACAAGATGTTGAGAGGTATAAATCGGGTGGATTCTCGGAGGCTTTTTCCCAGGGCTGAAATGGCTGCTACGAGAGGACACAGGGTTTAAGGTGCTGGGGAGTAGGTACAGAGGAGATGTCAGGGGTAAGTTTTTCACTCAGAGGGTGGTGGGTGAGTGGAATCGGCTGCCGTCAGTGGTGGTGGAGGCAAACTCGATAGGGTCTTTTAAGAGACTTCTGGATGAGTACATGGGACTTAATAGGATTGAGGGTTATAGGTAATCCTATATATAAGTCTCGGTAGGTAGGGACATGACCTGCGCAACTTGTGGGCCGAAGGGCCTGTTTGTGCTGTATTTTTTCTATGTTCTATGTTCTATGTTCTAAGCTCGTCCCAATTGCCCACATTTGGCCCATATCCCTCTATACCCATCTTACCCATGTAACTGTCTAAATGCTTTTTAGAAGACAAAATTGTCCCCGCCTCTGCCAGTACTTCTGGCAGCTTGTTCCAGACACTCACCACCCTGCGTGTGAAGAAATTGCCCCTCTGGACCCTTTTGTATCTCTCCCCTCTCACCTTAAACCTATGCCCTCTAGTTTTAGACTCCCCAAGCTTTGAGAAAAGTTGTTGACTATCTACACCCCTCGTTATTTTATGGACCTCAAGAAGATTACTCCTAAGCCTCCTATGCTTCCGCGAAACAAGTCCCAGTCTATCCAACCTCTCTTTATAACTCAAACTTGGTCCACTTGTCCCACCTCATCCCCAGCACCAGATCCACCATTGCCTCCTTTCTTGTTGAACTGAGAACATTCTGACCAAGGAAGTTCTGAACATATTTCAGACATTCCTCCCTCTTTTCTCCTTACTCTAACATCAATATTTGGATGATTGTGGAGGATAAGTTTGGCAAGTTTTGGAGGATAAGTGTGGCAAGTTTTGGGAACCTTGGATAATGAGAGATATTGTGAGCCCAGTCAAAGAGGAAAAGGAAGCATTTGTCAAAGCTAGGAGGCTGAGAACACACGAAGCAAGTGTGGAATACAAGGAAAGTAGAAAGAAACTTAAGCAAGGAATAAGAAGGGCGAAAAGGGATCATGAAAAGCATTGGCCAGCAGGATTAAAGAAAATTCCAAGGCTTTTTATACATTTATATAAAGAGCAAGAGGGTAGCCAGGGAGAGGGTTGGCCCACTCAATGACAAGGGAGGGAATCCATGCGTGGAGCCAGAGGAAATGGGCGAGGTATTAAATGAGTACTTTGCGTCAGTATTCACCAAAGAGAAGGACTTAGTGGATGATGAGTCTGGGAAAGGATGTGTAGATAGTTTGAGTCATGTTGAGATCAGAAAGGAGGAGGTATTGGGGTTCTTGAGAAACATTAAGGTAGATAAGTCCCCAGGGCCTGATGGGATATACCCCAGAATACTGAGAGAGACAAGGGAGGAAATTGCTGAGGCCCTGAGAGAAATCTTTGTATCCTCACTGGCTGCAGGGGAGGTCCCAGAGGATTGGAGAATAGCCAATGTTGTTCCTTTGTTTAAGAAGGGTAGCAAGAATAATCCAGGTAATTACAGGCCGGTGAGCCTTACATCAGTGGTCGGAGAAATTATTGGAGAGGATTCTTCGAGACAGGATTTATTCCCACTTGGAAGTAAGTGGACATATTAGTGAGAGGCAACATGGTTTTGTGAAGGGGAGGTCATGTCTCACGAACTTGATCGAGTTTTTCGAGGAAGTGACAAAGATGATTGATGAGGGTAGGGCAGTGGATGTTGTCTACATGGACTTCAGTAAGGCCTTTAACAAGGTCCCTCATGGCAGACTGGTGCAGAAGGTGAAGTCGCATGGGATCAGAGGTGAGCTGACAAGGTAGATACAAAACTGGAACTCCCACTTACCTGACGAAGGAGCAGCGCTCCAAAAGCTTGTGGCTTTTGCTACCAAATAAACCTGTTGGACTTTAACCTTGTTCATTGAGACTTCTTACTTGGTCAAAGAAGACAGAGGGTAGCAGTAGAAGGGTGCGTTTCTGATTGGAGGGCTGTAACAAGTGGTGTTCCTCAGGGATCAGTGCTGGGACCTTTGCTGTTTGTAATATATATAAATGATTTGGAGGAAAATGTAACTGGTTTGATTAGTAAGTTTGCGGACGACACAAAGGTTGGTGGTTTTGCGGATAGCGATGAGGACCATCAGAGGATACAGCAAGATATAGATCAGTTGGAGACTTGGGCAGAGAGATGGCAGATGGAGTTTAATCCGGACAAATGTGAGGTAATGTATTTTGGAAGGTCGAATACAGATAGGAAATATACAGTAAATGGCAGAACCCTGAGGAGTATTGATAGGCAAAGGGATCTGGGTGTACAGGTACACAGGTCACTGAAAGTGGCAATGCAGGTGGAGAAGTTATTCAAGAAAGCATGCTTGCCTTCATCGGCTGGGGTATTGAGTTTAAAAATTGGCAAGTCATGTTGCAGCTTTATAGAACCTGAGTTAGGCCGCACTTGGAATATAGTGTTCAATTCTGGTCGCCACACTACCAGAAGGATGTGGAGGCTTTGGAGAGGGTACAGAAAAGATTTACCAGGACGTTGCCCATTAGCTATGAGGAGAGGTTGAAAAAACTTGGTTTATTCTCACTGGAGCGACGGAGGTTGAGAGGAGACCTGATAGAAGTCTACAAGACTGTGAGGGGCATGGACAGAGAGGATAGTCAGAAGCTTTTTCCCAGGGTGGAAGAGTCAATTACTAGGGGGCATAGGTTTTATGGTGCGAGGGGTAAGGTTTAAAGGAGATGTACGAGGCAGATATTTTACACAGACGGTAGTGGGTGCCTGGAACCCGTTGCCGGGGGAGGTAGTGGAAGCGGATACAGTAGTGACTTTTAAGGGGCATCTTGACAAATACATGAATAGGATGGGAATAGAGGGATATGGTTCCCGGTAGGGTAGGGGGTTTTAGTTAAGTCGGGCAGCATGGTCGGTGCAGGCTTGGAGGGCCGAAGGGCCTGTTCCTGTGCTGTAATGTTCTTTGTTGTTTGATTAAGTCCTCCAATATCACCGTCCTATACTTTTTACACGTCTGTTTCATTTCCCTGCAGATTTGTTCCTCTATCTCTCTCTCTCAATTTTAGAGTCTGTACAAAACACCCAATAATGTGATCCCTTTTTGCTTCACAACTCGAACCAAATAAGAACATAAGAACTAGGAGCAGGAATAGGCCATTTGGCCCCTCAAGCCAGCTCCACCATTCAATAAGATCACGGCTGATCTTTTCATGGACTCAGCTCCACTTACCCGCCCGCTCACCTTTCATTCCTTTAATGTTCAAAAATCTATCTATCTTTGCGTTAAAAACATTCAAGGAGGTAGCTTCAACTGCTTCACTGGACAGGGAATTTCACAGATTCGCAACCCTATGGGTGAAGAAGTTCCTCCTCAACTCAGTCCTAAATATGCTCCCCCTTATTTTGAGGCTATGCCCCCTAGTTCTGGTTTCACCCGCCAGTGGAAAAACCTCTCTGCTTCTATCTTATCTATTCCCTTCATAATATTATATGTTTCTATAAGATCCCCCCTCATTCACCAAGGAGAGGGGCCATGTTTTTGAGGATGAGTGTGTGATACAGGCTGATAGGCTGGAGGAGGCAGATGTTCTGAGGGAAGATGTATTAGCAATTTTGAAAAACGTGAAGATCGATAAGTCCACTGGGCCAGATGGGATATATCCTAGGTTTCTTTGGGAGGCAAGGGATGAGATTGCAGAGCCTTTGGCTTTGATCTTTGGGTCCTCCCTGTCCATGGGGATCGTGCCAGAGGACTGGAGAGTGGCAAATGTTGTTCCTCTGTTCAAGAAAGGAAATAGGAATGACCCTGGCAATTATAGGCCAGTTAGTCTTACTTCGGTGGTCGGTAAGTTAATGGAAAAGGTCCTGAGGGATAGGATTTACGACCATTTAGAAAGATGCAGCTTAATCCGGGATAGTCAACATGGATTCGTGAAGGGTAAGTCTTGCCTCACAAATTTGATTGAATTTTGTGAGGAGGTAACTAAGTGTGTCGATGAAGGTCGAGCAGTTGATGTCGTATACATGGATTTTAGTAAGGTGTTTGATAAGGTCCCCCATGGTCGGCTCATGAAGAAATCATAGAATCATAGAAACCCTACAGTGCAGAAGGAGGCCATTCGGCCCATCGAGTCTGCACCGACCACAATCCCACCCAGGCCCTACCCCCACATATTTTTACCCACTAATCCCTCTAACCTACGCATCTCAGGACTCTAAGGGGCAATTTTTAACCTGGCCAATCAACCTAACCCGCACACCTTTGGACTGTGGGAGGAAACCGGAGCACCCGGAGGAAACCCACGCAGACACGAGGAGAATGTGCAAACTCCACACAGACAGTGACCCGAGCCGGGAATCGAACCCAGGACCCTGGAGCTGTGAAGCAGCAGTGCTAACCACTGTGCTACCGTGCTGCCCCGGACAAATTTGAATGCGGATTACAGGGTCAACAGCATGGTTCTGAGGAATGTTGAGGAACAGAGAGATCTTGGGGTTCATATCCACAGATCTCTGAAGGTTGCCACTCAAGTGGATAGAGCCGTGAAGAAGGCGTATAGTGTGTTAGCATTTATTAACAGGGGGTTGGAGTTTAAGAGCCGTGGGGTTATGCTGCAACTGTACAGGACCTTGGTGAGACCACACTTAGTTACCTCCTCACAAAATTCAATCAAATTTGTGAGGCAAGACTTACCCTTCACGAATCCATGTTGACTATCCCGGATTAAGCTGCATCTTTCTAAATGGTCGTAAATCCTATCCCTCAGGACCTTTTCCATTAACTTAGCGACCACCGAAGTAAGACTAACTGGCCTATAATTGCCAGGGTCATTCCTATTTCCTTTCTTGAACAGAGGAACAGAAGAAAGTAAGGAGGTGTGGGATAGAGGGAAATTTGGCCGATTGGATCAGTAACTGACTATCTCATAGAAGACAGAGGGTGGTGGTGGATGGAAAATTTTCAGACTGGAGACCAGTTACCAGTGGAGTGCCACAGGGATCAGTGCTTGGTCCTCTGCTATTTGTGATTTTTATAAATGACTTGGAGGAGGGGGCTGAAGGGTGGATCAGTAAATTTGTGGATGACACCAAGATTGGTGGAGTAGTGGATGAGGTGGAGGGGGTTATAGGCTGCAAAGAGACATTGATAGGATGCAGAGCTGGGCCAAAAAATGGCAGATGGAGTTTAACCCTGATAAGTGCGAGGTGATTCATTTTGGGAGGACAAATTTGAATGCGGATTACAGGGTCAACGGCAGGGTTCTGAGGAATGTGGAGGAACAGAGAGATCTTGGGGTTCATATCCACAGATCTCTGAAGGTTGCCACTCAAGTGGATAGAGTCGTGAAGAAGGCCTATAGTGTGTTAGCATTTATTAACAGGGGGTTTGAGTTTAAGAGCCGTGGGGTTATGCTGCAACTGTACAGGACGTTGGTGAGACCACATTTGGAATATTGTGTGCAGTTCTGGTCACCTCACTATAAGAAGGATGTGGAAGCACTGGAAAGAGTGCAAAGGAGATTTACCAGGATGCTGCCTGATTTGGAGGGTAGGTCTTATGAGGAAAGGTTGAGGGAGCTAGGGCTTTTCTCTTTAGAGTGGAGGAGGTTGAGAGGCGACTTAATAGAGGTTTATAAGATGATGAGGGGGATAGATAAAGTGGACGTTCAGAGACTATTTCCTCGGGTGGATGTAGCTGTTACTAGGGGGCATAACTATAAGGTTCGTGGTGGAAGATATAGGAGGGATGTCCGAGGTAGGTTCTTTACTCAGAGAGTGGTTGGGGTGTGGAATGGACTGCCTGCTGTGATAGTGGAGTCAGACACTTTAGGAACTTTCAAGCGGTTATTGGATGGGCACCTGGAGCACACTAGAATGATAGGGAATGGGATAGCTTGATCTTGGTTTCGGAAAAGGTTCGACACAACATCGTGGGCCGAAGGACCTGTACTGTGCTGTACTGTTCTATGTTCTATTCTTCTAAATTCTAATGAGTATCGTCCCAGTCTACTCAGTCTCTCCTCATAATCCAACCCTCTCAACTCCGGAATCAACCTATGAATCTCCTCTGCACCCCAGTGCCATTATATCCTTTCTCAAGTAAGGAGACCAAAGCTGTACACAGTACTCCAGGTGTGGCCTCACCAGCCCCTTATACAGCTGCAACATAACCTCCCTGTTTTTAAACTCCATCCTTCGAGCAATGAAGGACAAAATTCCATTTGCCTTCTTAATTACCTCCTCCACTCTAAAGAGAAAAGCCTTAGCTCCCTCAACCTTTCCTCATAAGACCTACCCTCCAAATCAGGCAGCATCCTGGTAAATCTCCTTTGCACTCTTCCCAGTGCTTCCACATCCTTCTTACAGTGAGGTGACCAGAACTGCACACAATATTCCAAATGTGGTCTCACCAAGGTCCTGTACAGTTGCAGCATAACCCCACGGCTCTTAAACTCAAACCCCCTGTTAATAAATGCTAACACACTATACGCCTTCAAATCAACTTAGTGTGATTCATGAACAAGGACACTCAGGTCCCTCTGCACAGCAGCATGCCGCAGTTTTTTACCATTTAAATAATAGTCCATTTTGTTGTTATTCCTACCGAAATGGATGACCTCACATTTATCAACATTGTCCTCTATCTGCCCACTTACTATCTATATCTCTTTGCAGGCTTTCAGTGTCCTCTGCACACTTTGCTCTACCAGTTACCTTAGTGTCATCTGCGAATTTTGACACATTACGCTTGGTCTCCAACTCCAAATCATCTATGTAAACTGTAAACAATTGCGGTCCCAATACTGATCCCTGAGGCAGACCATTAGTCACTGATTACCAACCAGAAAAACACTCATTTATCCCCACTCTTTGCTTTCTGTTATTTAACCAATCCTCTTTCCATGCTAATACATTTCCCGTAACGGTGTGCACTTTTGTCTTATGCAGCAGCCTTTTGCGCAGCACCTTGTCGAATGCCTTCTGAAAATCCAGACACATCACATCTACCAGTTCCCTGTTGTCCACCACGCTCGTAATATCCTCGAAGAATTCCACTAAATTAGTCAACCATGACCTGCTGTGTCTTCCCAATGGGAGAATAGATTCTATCCATGGCCCCTCAAGGACATCTCTTTTTCCAGCACTATAATCTCTTCCGTAATCAGTGCTGTCACAACACCCCTTTTTTCACTTTTCTAGCTTTTCTCAACACTTTATATCCTCGAATATGAAGTTTCCAGTCCTTGCTACTTTTTAAGCCACATTTCCATTCTTCCTACATGGCTATTTGTACTTGTAGCTCACTAACCTTATTCACCACACTGTGTGCGAGTTTGCATAGATAGTGTGCATTGTCAACCTCACTTTGTATTCCTCGTAGTCCTTCTTCATATCAACCAATCCAAGCATAGTACAAAAACAACTTACATTCATGTAACAACATGGATATAATTAAGTTACCTGTGGTTGATTCAGGAACACAATTGGACATAAGAAGACCCAAGTGCAGGGACAGAGAGGTGTGCAAAGGTTTAGGGAGGGTTCCTAGATCTTTGGAACTTGGCAGCTGAAGACATGGTCACCAAAAGGTCAAGACTGGATGAGAGCAGGAATCTGGGAGCATCATGAAGCTGGAAGATCCTCCAGAGATACTGGGGCTCTGCCACAGGTGGATTTGAAAACCAGCTTTAGCATTTTAAATCAAGGCATGGTACAACTGGAACCCAAGTGAATTGGGCCATAATGAGTCAACACTCTGGGGGATGGGTCAGGGTGAAAGCTCAGCCAGGGGAGTATGGGAGTAGTCATGTCTGAATAACCACAAATCAGTCAGTCTCAGATTGGAACACAGATTACTGTTTCCTCCCCAAGCTTATATCTGATTGGATCAAAGATGCCTGTCCATTCTACCCCTCTCCCCCCCCCCCCCCCCCGCAACCCCCAAAGCCGATCTGTGATTGGATCACAGATTCCTGGTTCACCCCCCATCCCCCCCTCCCACAAAACCAATCTCTGACTGGATCACAGACTCCTGTCCATTCCCCACCCCTCCAAAGCCAGTCTGTGATTGGATCACAGACTCCTGTTTTCCCCTAAGCCGGTCTCTGATTGGATCACGGATTCCTGTTTCCCCACAAGCCAGTCTCTGATTGGATCACAGGTTTTTGTTCCCCCCCCCCCCACCCCCACGCCCCCCACAAGCCACACTGATTGGATCACAGATTTCTGTGTCCCATCACCCACCCCCCTCCGCCGCCCCCCCTCCCCACAGCCGATCTCCAATAGGATCACTGATTCCTCTTCCCCCAAGCTGGTCATGATTGGATCACAGGCTCCTGTTCCACACGCACCCCACCCCCGTTCCCACAACCCCCAGAGCTCAGTGTGAGAATTTACTTCAGCAGAGTATCTGAGGAGTTGTGAACGGTGCTGAACATACCCACTAATGACCTCATGATGGAAGGAAGGTCATTGATGAAGTAACTGAAAATGGTTGGGCCGAGGACACTATCCTGAGGAACTCCTGCAGTGATATCCTGAGATGATTGGCCTCCAATCATCACAACCATCTTCCTTTGTGCTGAGTGTGACTCCACCAGCAGAGAGTTTGCCCTGAATCCCACTGACTCTAGTTATGCGAGGGCTCCTTGATGCTACACTGGGTCAAATAATGTCAAGCGCTGTCACTTTCATCTCATCTCTGGAGTTCAGCTCTTTTGTCATGTTTGAACCAAGACTGTAATGAGGTCAGGAGCTAAATGACCCTTGCAGAACCCAAACTGAGTGTCCATGAGCAGGTTATTGCTGAGTAAGTGCCACGTGATAGTGCTGCTGATGAGCCCTTCCATCATTTTACTGATGATTGAGAGTAAACGGATGGGGCAGTAATTAACCAGGTTTGATTTATCCTGTTTTTTGCATGTAGAACATACCTGAGTAATTTTTCACATTGCCAGGTAGATGCTAGTGTTGTAGCTGTACTGGAACAGCTTGGCTAAGGGTGCAGCAAGTTCTGGAGCACAAATAAGAGGTGGTGGTGCAGTGGTATTGTCACTGGACTACTAATCCAGAGACCCAGGGTAACAGTCTGGGGATCTGGGTTCGAATCCCACCACAGCTGATGGTGAAATTTGAATAAAATCTGGAAATACAAGTCTAATGATGGCCATGGAATCATTGTTGATTGTTGTAAAAACCCACCTGGTTCCTTTAGGGAAGGAAATCTGGTGTCCTCACCTGCTCTGGCCTACATGTGACTCCAGACATGTGGTCAACCACATTGCTGTGGGTCTGATGGCAGATAAAGGACATTAGTGAACCAGTTGGGTTTTTACGACAATGTAGTAGTTCCGCGATCAGCATTCCTGATTCTTTCAGTTTAAATTTCCTCGTGCCAGTTGAGCTCTTGTTCACCGGAGCATTAATCCACTCCTCTGGGATACTTGTCAAGTGGCATTCCCACAACATTGCCATTCCTACCTCTTCCTATTCACTTCTTATGTGTGGGGCATCATGTGAAAATCCCACTGTAGATCTCACAGAGACAGTGTGCATGAGTTGTGTGACAATGCAACTTCAGAGAGAGTGGCACGGTAGCACAGTGGTTAGCACTGCTGCTTCACAGCTCCAGGGTCCCGGGTTCGATTCCCGGCTCGGGTCACTGTCTGTGTGGAGTTTGCACATTCTCCTCGTGTCTGCGTGGGTTTCCTCCGGGTGCTCCGGTTTCCTCCCACAGTCCAAAGATGTGCGGGTTAGGTTGATTGGCCAGGTTAAAAATTGCCCCTTAGAGTCCTGGGATGAGTAGGTTAGAGGGATTAGCAGGTAAATATGTGGGGGTAGGGCCTGGGTGGGATTGTGGTCGGTGCAGACTCGATGGGCCGAATGGCCTCCTTCTGCACTGTAGGGATTCTATGATTCATTCTATGATTCTATGACTTCCCTGAGGAGACTTCATCCTTCTCCAACGCAAACCACTGAGGGAGTGTGATGGTCCCTGTGGGAAATGAAGGTCATCAATGTGCTGTTTCTGTGCTGTAATGTTCTATGGTTCTATGTGAGTGACTTGTTAACTCAACACTGTGCACATCACCATCCTGCACTAACATCTGATATAAAATTAACGTAAGTGAATGTAGCCTGCCATTGGACTGTGTGTTATTGAACACTAGGTCACTGACAGACTCTCATCTCCAATTGTAACTATGAGGTCTACCTAATCTTCTCCTCCGCAGCTATCTGTATGGAGATGTCTGGAGGGTCATCTCTGTTTGCTCTTCTATGCTCTCCTATAAGGATGGAAAGATGTGAGTGTGAGAATTGGAAGGTGGATAGATTTCATAGAATCCCTACAGTGCAGATGGATTGTATTTGTGCAGGACTAGACATGATGTAAGAAAAAGGTGAGTGTCAAGTGGGGAGTGCTCAGTGGAAGATATGAAGAGGTGCCTTGAGAAAGAGCAATGTTTCTGTAATGTAAGTTGATCTCAGGAACAAGGTGCAGTAAGTAGGCTTGTGAAGGCCTAGCCAGTTTGGTTTGGGTGAGAGACATCAGGATGTGGTTAAGTGAGCCTTCAGTGCAGGTCCAGCTTCCATCGCTGCTGCTAACCTCCTCTGGAATCTCTGTGAGCCAGAGTTCCTTTTCCTGTGAATGAGGGAGGGAATCTCCCTGAGAGCCCATTCACACCGCAGATGAATTTGAGAGAGGCAGTGGCTGGGATTCTCCAGGCCCGCTGCAGTGAATGGAAATTGTCTGAGCACCAGATTCTTCATTCTCGCTGGCAGTGGTAGCAGGGTGTGTGAGATGAGAGAATCCTGGCCTGTGAGGGGTGAGGTGCAGCCTGCCCATACTGAAAATCCATTGGTGCAATGTCTTGCTTTGTTCAAAACTTCACCCATTCCTCAGCTTTGTAAAATTCTGTTAAACCTTCAGGAAATTTCACCAAGACAACTGCACTACCGTTCTCCCTGTCCCAGACCCCACCCTTTTCCCAACCACCCCATGTGGCCTGTCAGTCAAAGCATTAAAATTTAACCAATTAGAGACAGGCTGGTGGGTTTTTGGAATCAGTGATCCATTCAGAGACAGGCTGGTGAGAGCAAGCACTCTGACATTGGGCATTGTGTCTGCTCCCTCGAGTCTGTTTGATTTGTTTGTCCCTTACCTGACTATGGCGATTCTCTCCGTATTTCCCGTTGAGGTTAGCACGGTGACAGTTCTTATACCACCAGGCTCCCTTGTAAGACGAAGCACAGTTTGTGATAGCAACATCATTGTCCCGATCCTTGGTGGAAAATGGGCGGCCCTGATGATAGGAGAGTGAGTCCCCTGTGGATATAGAGTTATAGACTCATTGCAGGCACAGAAAGTGACCAATTGACTCAGTGATGGCTCCTTGTGGGTTAATCCGATCAGCCTCATCCCTGCTTTATCTCCATATCTCTAAGTTTATTTCCTTCCAGTTCCCATCCAATTTCCTGTTGAAATCATTCATCATCTCCCTCACAATCCCCCCTAACTCTTTCCTAAAACCTTCAATCTGTGTCCCCCAGTCATTGTACCATCAGCCAATGGGAAAGGATTTTCCTTGTCTACCTTATCTAAACCTGTCATCATCTTCTACACCTCTATCAAATCTCCCCTCAATCTCCTGTACTCCAAGTAGAACATCCCTAGCTTCTCGAACCCTAACCTTGGTGCTAAAATCTCTCATCCCTGGACCCATTCTGGTAAATCTCCTCCATACCCTCTCAAGAACGCTCACAACCTTCCTGAAGTGTGGTGACCAGAACTGAACTCCCTGCAGACTCTTCAGAACTGTCTCATCTAGTCTATTTTGTCTTTCCCAGCCCTTCTTCCTCAGGCTTCTCTGCATGAAATCCTATCTATACCTTGTCTCTTCATTCTGAAAATTCTGGTGATTCATGGCTGAGGACAATCAAATCCCTTGGTACCACATCATTCTGCAGTCTCTCTCCATTTTAATGATATTCTTGCTGAAACTGTACAAGGCACTTGTGAGGCCACACCTGGATATAGGGTACAGTTTTGGTCTCCCTCTCTAAGGAGGGATATACTTGATTTGGAGGTAGTTTAAAGAAGGTTCATTAGACTGATTCCTGGACTGAAAGGATTGTCTAATGAGCAAACTTTAAGCAGGTTGGATCTATACCAATTGGTGTATAGAAGAATGAGAGGTGTGACCATACTGTGCCTTCTAGAAATGTATTTTAGTCATGTTTCTGTGCTGAATGCATTTACTAGCCCCTTTCTTTTTATCAGAGCCATTTTGTCTGGACCCAGCAGCCCTGTATTGTTACTGCAGGGACATAATTGATCTTAATTGCTCCAATGTTTGTTCAAACTGAACTAATGCAGCGTTCTGTTATTTTGTGTTTTCCCTGGGATATTGCAGGGTAGTGCTTGATTAGGTTGATTGACAGGTAAGGTCATATGACTGGGTACAGCTAGGCTCTCACAGAAAACTCAAGGCCACTGTTGAAAAACGGAGGTGGACAAAAGGGTAACTATAGGCCGGTTAGCTTAACTTCTGCAGTAGGGAAAATGCTTGAATCTATCATCAAGGAAGAAATAGCGAGACATCTGGATATAAATTGTCCCATTGGGAAGAAGCATCATGGGTTCATGAAGGGCAGGTCATGTTAGACTAATTTGGTGGAATTCTTTGAGAACATTACATGCGCAGTAGACAATGGGGAACCTGTGGATGTGGTGTATCTGGATTTCCAGAAGGCATTTGACAAGGTGCCACACCAAAGGATGCTGCATAAGATAAAAGTAGGCTTGTGAAGGCCTAACCAGTTTGGTTTGGGTGAGAGACACACCGTTATGGATAACGTATTAGCGTGGATAGAGGATTGGTTAAATAACAGAAAGCAAAGAGTGGGGATAAATGGGTGTTTTTCTGGTTGGCGATCAGTGACTCGAGGTGTGCCTCAGGGATCAGTGTTGGGACCCCAATTGTTTACAGTTTACATAGATGATTTGGAGTTGGAGGCCAACTGTAATATGTCAAAGTTCGCAGATGACACGAAGGTGACTGGCAGAGCAAAGTGTGCAGAGGACACTGAAAGTCTGCAAAGGGATATAAATAGTTTAAGTGAGTGGGCGAGGGTCTGGCAGATGGAGTCCAATGTTGGTAAATGTGAGGTCATCCATTTTGGTAGGAATAACAGTAAAATGGACTATTATTTAAATGGTAAAAAACTGCAGCATGCTGCTGTGCAGAGGGACCTGGGTGTCCTTGTGCAGGAATCACAAAAAGTTGGTTTGCAGGTGCAGCAGGTAATTAAGAAGGCAAATGGAATTTTGTCCTTCATTCCGAGAAGAATGGAGTTTAAAAACAGCGAGGTTATGTTGCAGTTGTATAAGGTGTTGGTGAGGCCACACCTGGATCACTATGTACAGTCTTGGTCTCCTTATTTGAGAAAGGATATACTGGCACTGGAGGGCGTACAAAGGAGATTCATAGGTTGATTCTGGAGTTGAGAAGGTTGGCTTATGAGGAGAGACTGAGTAGAGTGGGGCTATACTCATTGGAATTCAGAAGAATGAGGGGAGATCTTATAGAAACATATAAGAATATGAAGGGAACAGATATGATAGAAGCAAGGAAGTTATTTCCACTGGCGGGTGAAACTAGAACTAGGGGGCATGGCCTCAAAATAAGGGGGAGCATATTTAGGACTGAGCTGAGGAGGAACTTCTTCACCCAAAGGATTGTGGATCTGTGGAATTCCCTGCCCAGTGAAGCAGTTGAGGCTATCTCATTGAATGTTTTTAAGGCAAGGATAGATACATTTTTGAACAGTTAAGGAATTAAGGGTTATGGTGAGCGGGCGAGTAAGTGGAGCTGAGTCCATGAAAAGATCAGCCATGATCTTATTGAATGGTGGAGCAGGCTTGAGAGGCCAGATGGCCTACTCCTGCTCCTAGTTTTTATGTTATGTTCTTAGTATGCATTTGGGATTTTGAGAAAGAGCTGTATCTCTTGCTCTGTCTGAAGTGGAGACTGGAATCTGCCAAGAAATAAGACTTTTTCTCTGAGAATCTACTGTTTGGGATGGAACTTTCTTTGGAAGTTGCTGCATGGGATTTGGAAGACAGATGTCTGCCTGGATCACCCCCCAGAAGTGTCAAAAGGCTTAAAATCTAGGACCGATGTCAGCATCTTTGGTTTCTGTGTTAACTGGTTCTAAAAAAGGGTTCAGTTCAGTAGGTATTCCTTCTAAATTTGGACAATAGAGATAGTTAGCTGTTAAGAATTATACTTTGTCATGTTTAAGTATTTTAATTGGTAAAAGTTATGCCAACTCTTTCTGTTATATTCTGTGTTCTTAAATAAAATTTGTTTTGATAAAAGCTTCCTGGTGGGTCACTTGAATCATACCTGGAGTGAATCACCTTATGTTCACCCTAATGCCAAAATCAAATGTAAAAGTTAAGATCGAGGTTGTGCTGGAATCTTTGAATGGCATCAAGATAGATAAGTCGCCGGGTCCGGATGGGATGTACCCCAGGTTACTGTGGGAGGTGAGGGAAGAGATTGCAGAGCATCTGGCGATGATCTTTGCGTCGTCGATGGAAACGGGAGAGGTGCCGAAGGATTGGAGGATTGCGGATGTGGTTCCTATTTTCAAGAAGGGGAATAGGGATAGCCCAGGAAATTACCGACCGGCGAGTCTAACCTCAGTGGTTGGTAAGCTGATGGAGAAGATCCTGAGGGACAAGATTTATGAGCATTGAGAGAGGTTTAGTATGCTCAAGAATACTCAGCATGGCTTTGTCAAAGGCAAATCGTGCCTTACGAGCCTGGTGGAGTTCTTCGAAAATGTGACTAAACACATTGACGAAGGGAAAGCGGTAGATGTGGTTGATATGGATTTTAGCAAGGCGTTCAATAAGGTCCACCATGGAAAGCTTCTCGAAAAAGTGAGAGGGCATGGGATCCAAGGGGCGGCTGCCCTGTGGATCCAGAACTGGCTTGCCCAAATGAGATGCCGGCGTTGGACTGGGGCAACGCCCTTGCCCAAAGGAGGCAGAGAGTGGGTATAGATGGGTCTTTTTCTAAATCTGTTCTGGGACCCTTGCTGTTTGTCATTTTCATAAATGACCTGGATGAGGAAGTGGAGGGATGGGTTGGTAAGTTTGCCGACGACACGAAGGTTGGTGGGGTTGTGGATAGTCTGGAGGGATGTCAGAAGTTACAGAGGGACATAGATAGGATGCAAGACTTGGCGGAGAAGTGGCAGATGGACTTCAACCCAGATAAATGCGTAGTGGTCCATTTTGGCAGGTCAAATGGGATGAAGGAGTACAATATTAAGGGAAAGACTCTTAGTACTGTAGAGGATCAGAAGGACCTTGGGGTCTGGGTCCATAGGACTCTAAAATCGGCCCCGCAGGTGGAGGATGTGGTTAAGAAGGCGTATGGTGTGCTGGCCTTTATCAATCGAGGGATTGAATTTAGGAGTCCGGAGATAATGATGCAGCTATATAAGACCCTCGTCAGACCCCACTTGGAGTACTGTGCTCAGTTCTGGTCGCCTCACTATAGGAAGGATGTGAAAAAGATTGAAAGGGTGCAGAGGAGATTTACAAGGATGTTGCCTGGATTGAGTGGCATGCCTTATGAGGATAGGCTGAGGGAGGTCGGTCTTTTCTCCTTGGAGAGACGTAGGATGAAAGGAGACCTAATAGAGGTGTATAAGATGTTGAGAGGCATAGATCGGGTGGACTCTCAGAGGCTTTTTCCCAGGGTGGAAATGGCTGCTGTGAGAGGACACAGGTTTAAGGTGCTGGGGGGTAGGTACAGGGGAAATGTTAGGGGGAAGTTTTTCACACAGAGGGTGGTGGGCGAGTGGAATCGGCTGCCGTCAGTGGTGGTGGAGGCAAACTCAATAGGGTCTTTTAAGAGACTCCTGGATGAGTACATGGGACTTAATAGGATGGAGGGTTATAGGTAGGCCTAAAAGATAAGGATATGTTCAGCACAACTTGTGGGGCCGAAGGGCCTGTTTTGTGCTGTAGTTTTTCTATGTTTCTAAACTTCCTCAATAATCTTGGAATTTCTGATCTTGTCCTAAACTGAGATGATCTTTTTGAAACATATAAGATCCTGAGAGAGCTTGGCAAGGCAGATGTTGGGAGGATATTTCCCCTCGTGGGGGGAATCTGGCATTATGGGGTACTGATTAAATATAAAGGTTTCCTATTTAAAAGGAAGATGAGGAAGTATTTCTTCTCTCTGAGGGATGGCAGTGTTTGAAACTCTCTTCCACAGAGAGTTGTGGAGGCTGGGTTAGACAGGTAGCAAAGTAGAGTTAGTGTCTCATCAGATCAGCCATGCTCTTAATGAATGACAGAGCTGGGTAGAGGGGCTGAATGATCTACTTCTGCCTCAAAGGACCTTTTGTAATTCTCCAAAAGCATGAGTTCAAATCCGACCATGGCAGCTGGAGGAGTTAAAATAAATCTGGAATAAAATAACAGTCTCAACAATAGTGGGGTTGAAGCTCCCAGATTGTTATAAAAGCTCAACTTGCCCACTCACTAATGTGCTCCAAGCAGGGAATCTGTAATCGTTACCCAGTCTGGTGGTCTCCGCAAATAAGGAGAGAAAAAGGCAGAGGACGTACCAACACCACATAGACAGCAGCAATTAGCACAGATGTTTCAGCACCATTCACTCAGGGGAAATTACTACCACATTATTACTTGCGATCCATGACATTTCAGAAGAATGAAATTTTGACTGAATGAAAGTTCCTACCTTTCCAATATTAACCATTAATAAATTTCTATTCCACATCGGAAAGTAAATAAAACTCACCGGCAGTCCCATTGTAATCTCCCAGTCTCAATTTGTACAGGTTCCTGGAATCACTCAGGTAAAATCGATCATACGCTGCGTACACTGATTCACGGCCATCACGGAGATCGATGCGGAGTTCGTATCTGCTTTGAGCAGAGATCTTATGAATGTTGTCCAAACCTAAACCCACAAAACACAGAGATCAACAAGTTAGAAACAGGCAGTGTCAAAGTAGAGAGGATGTGAGAGAGTGCCAGTGTGTGTTCACAGTGAGTGTGAGACAGAGTAACAGTGCAACAGTAACGTCGGTATTGGGGAAGTTGTTAGAGTCTATTATCAAGGGTTTCGTAACTCTGCATTTGGAAGGCAGTGGTATAATCAGACAAAGTCAGCATGGATTTACAAAAGGGAAATCATGCTTGACGAATCTATTGGAATTTTGTGAGTAGAGTTGACTGAGGAGAACCAGTAGATGTGATTTATTTAGACTTTCAGAAGGCTTTCAACAAGGTCTAACGGACTACTATGAAAAGTGCATAGGATTGCAGGTAATGTCTTGAGATGGATAGAAAGCTGGTTAGCAGATAGGAAGCAAAGTTGGCACCTATGAGTCTTTTCCTGATTGGCAGTCAGAACAAAGAACAAAGAAAATTACAGCACAGGAACAGGCCCTTCAGGCCTCCAAGCCTGCACCAATCATGCTGCCTGACTCAACTAAAACCCCTTACCCTTCCAAGGACGATATCCTTCCTTCATGTATTTGTCAAGACGCCTCTTAAAAGTCACTATCATATCTGCTTCCAATACCTCCCCCGGCAGCGAGTTCCAGGCACAAAGATGTCCAAAGATGTGCGGGTAGGTTGCTTGGCCATGCAAAAATTGCCCCTTAGTGTCCTGAGATGCGTAGGTTAGAGGAATTAGCGGGTACAATATGTAGGGATATGGGGTAGGGCCTGGGTGGGGTTGTGGTCGGTGCAGACTCGATGGGCCGAATGGCCTCTTTCTGCACTGTAGGGTTTCTATGAATCTATGAATCACCCACCACTGGGTAAAAAAAACTTGCCTCGTACATCTCTTCAAACCTTGCCCCTCGCACCTTAAACCTATGCCCCCTATTAATTGACTCTTCCACCCTGGGAAAAAGCTTTTGACTATCCATTCTGTCCATGCCCCTCATAGAAATCATAGAAATCATAGAAACCCTACAGTGCAGAAGGAGGCCATTCGGCCCATCGAGTCTGCACCGACCACAATCCCACCCAGGCCCTACCCCCACATATTTACCCGCTAATCCCGCTAACCTACGCATCTCAGGACTCTAAGGGGCAATTTTTTTTTTAACCTGGCCAATCAACCTAACCCGCACATCTTTGGACTGTGGGAGGAAACCGGAGCACCCGGAGGAAACCCACGCAGACACGAGGAGAATGTGCAAACTCCACACAGACAGTGACCCGAGCCGGGAATCGAACCTGGGACCCTGGAGTTGTGAAGCAGCAGTGCTAACCACTGTGCTACCGTGCCGCCCCATAATCTTGTAGACTTCTCTCAAGTCGTCCCTCAACCTCCATCGTTCCAGTGAGAACAAACCAAGTTTCTCCAACCTCTCCTCATAGCTAATGCCCTCCATACCAGGCAACATCCTGATAAATCTTTTCTGTACCTTCTCCAAAGCCTCCACATCCTGATAGTGTGGCGACCAGAATTGAACACTATATTCCAAGTGCGGCCTAACTAAGGTTCTATAAAGCTGCAACATGATTTGCCAATTTTTAAACTCAATGCCCCGGCCAATGAAGGCAAGCATGCCATACGCCTTCTTGACTACCTTCTCCACCTGTGTGCCTGTACACCCAGATCCTTCTGCCTATCAATACTCTTGAGGGTTCTGCCATTTACTGTATTTATCCCATCTGACGAATCCACTACTGTTGCAGGCAGGGCATTCCACGCCCTTACTACTCTCTGAGTAAAGAACCTACCTCTGACATCTGTCCTACATCTATCACCCCTCAATTTAAACCTATGTCCCCTCGTGCTAGCCATCACCATCCGAGGAAAAAGGCTCTCACTGTCCACCCTATCTAATCCTCTGATCATCTTGTATGCCTCTATTAAGTCACCTCTTAACCTTCTTCTCTCTAACAAAAACAGCCTCAAGTCTCTCAGCCTTTCCTCATAAGACCTTCCCACCATACCAGGCAACATCCTGGTAAATCTCCTCTGCACCTTTTCCAATGCTTCCACATCCTTCCTATAATGCGGCGACCAGAACTGTACACAATGCTCCAAGTGCGGCCGCACCAGAGTTTTGCACAGCTGCAACATGACATCATGGCTCCGAAACTCAATCCCTCTACCAATAAAAGCTAACACACCGTATGCCTTCTTAACAACCCTATCAACCTGGGTGCCAACTTTCAGGGATCCATGCACATGGACACCGAGCTCTCTCTGCTCATCCACACTACCAAGTATCTTACCATTAGCCCAGTACTCTGTATTCTTGTTACTCATTCCAAAGAGAATCACCTCACACCTTTCCGCATTAAACTCCATTTGCCACTTCTCAGCCCAGCTCTGCAGCTTATCTATGTCCCTCTGTAACCTGCCACTTCCCTCCGCACTGTCCACAACTCCACCGACTTTAGTGTCATCTGCAAATTTACTAACCCATCCTTCTACGCCCTCATCCAGGTCATTTATAAAAATGACAAACAGCAGTGGCCCCAAAACAGATCCTTGCAGTATACCACTAGTAACTGAACTCCAGAATGAACATTTCCCATCAACCACCACCCTCTGTCTTCTTACAGCCAGCCAATTTCTGATCAAAACCGCAAAATCACCCTCAATCCCATGTCTCTGTATTTTCTGCAAGAGCCTACCATGGGGAACCTTATCAAACACTTTACTGAAATCCATATACACCACATCAACTGCTTTACCCTCATCCACCTCTTTGGTCACCTTCTCAAAGAACTCAATAAGTTTTGTGAGGCACGACCTACCCTTCACAAAACCGTATTGACTATCCCTAATCAAATTGTTCCTTTCTAGATGATTATAAATCCTATCTCTTATAATCCTTTCCAAAACTTTGCCCACAACAGAAGTAAGGCTCCCTGGTCTATAATTACCAGGGTTGTCTCTACTCCCCTTCTTGAGGGACAACATTTGCTATCCTCCAGTCTTCTGGCACGATTCCTGTAGACAATGACAACATAAAGATCAAAGCCAAAGGCCATTGGGGCGGCACGGTAGCACAGTGGTTAGCACTGCTGCTTCACAGCTCCAGGGACCTGGGTTCGATTCCTGGCTTGGGTCACTGTCTGTGTGGAGTTTGCACATTCTCCTCGTGTCTGCGTGGGTTTCCTCCGGGTGCTCCGGTTTCCTCCCACAGTCCAAAGATGTGCCGGTTAAATTAATTGGCCAGGTTAAAAATTGCCCCTTAGAGTCCTGAGATGTGTAGGTTAGAGATTAGCGGGTAAAATATGTGGGGGTAGGGCCTGGGTGGGATTGTGGTCGCTGCAGACTCGATGGGCCGAATGGCCTCCTTCTGCACTGTAGGGTTTCTATGATTTCTATGATTTCTCTGCAATCTCCTCCCTAGCCTCCCAGAGAATCCTAGGATAAATCCCATCTGGCCCAGGGGCCTTATCTATTTTCACACTTTCCAGAATTGCTAACACCTCCTCCTTATGAACCTCAATCCTGTCTAGTCTAATAGCCTGTATCTCAGTATTCTCTTAGACAACATTGTCTTTTTCCTGTGTGAATACTGATGAAAAATATTTATTTAGCGCCTCTCCTATCTCTTTGGACTCCACGCACAACTTCCCACTACTGTTCTTGACTGGCCCTAATCTTACCCGAGTCATTCTTTTATTCCTGACATACCTATAGAAAGCTTTAGGGTTTTCCTTGATCCTAACTGCCAAAGACTTCTCATGTCCCCTCCTGGCTCTTCTTAGCTCTCTCTTCAGGTCCTTCCTGGCTAACTTGTAATAGCTGCAATAGCTTACCATGGGGAACCTTATCAAACACTTTACTGAAATCCATCTGCACCACATCAACTGCTTTACCCTCATCCACCTCTTTGGTCACCTTCTCAAAGAACTCAATAAGTTTTGTGAGGCACGACCTACGTTTCACAAAACTGTATTGACTATCCCTAATCAAATTGTTCCTTTCTAGATGATTATAAACCCTATCTCTTATAATCCTTTCCAAAACTTTGCCCACAACAGAAGTAAGGCTCACTGGTCTATAATTACCAGGGTTGTCTCTACTCCACTTCTTGAACAAGGGGACCACGCCTTCATGTCTCATCTTTACATAAGTCTCCTCCTTCGTCTTCACAAGAGATTCAACTTCTTTAGTAAACCACAGTTCCCTCGCTCGACCACTTCCTCCCTGCCTGACAGGTACATACTTATCAAGGACACGCAGTAGCTGTTCCTTGAACAAGCTCCACATTTCAATTGTGCCCATCCTCTGCAGATTTCTTCCCCATCCTATGCATCCTAAATCTCGCCTAATCGCATCATAATTTCCTTTCCCCCAGCTATAACACTTGCCCTGCAGTATATACCTATCCCTTTCCATCGCTAAAGTAAACGTAATCAAATTGTGGTCACTATCACCAAAGTGCTCACCTACCTCCAAATCTAACACCTGGCCTGGTTCATTACCCAGTACCAAATCCAATGTGGCCTCACCTCTTGTTGGCCTATCTACATACTGTGTCAGGAAACCCTCCTGCACACATTGGACAAAAACTGACCCATCTAAAGTACTCGAACTATAGCGTTTCCAGTCAATATTTGTAAAGTTAAAGTCCCCCATAACAACTACCCTGTTACTTTTGCTCCTGTCCAGAATCATCTTTGCAATCCTTTCCTCTACATCTCTGGAACTTTTTGGAGACCTATAGAAAACTCCCAACAGGGTGACCTCTCCTTTCCTGTTTCTAACCTCAGCCCATTCTACCTCAGTAGACGAGTCCTCATCAAACGTCCTTTCTGCCACCATAATACTGTCCTTGACTAACAATGCCACACCTCCCCCTCTTTTACCACCTTCCCTGATCTTACTGAAACATCTAAACCCCGGAACCTGCAACAACCATTCCTGTCCCTGCTCTATCCATGTCTCCGAAATGGCCACAACATCGAAGTTGTGGAATTAGGAATATAATAGGAAGACAGATTATTACTTGAACGGGTGTAAATTGAGAGAGGTGGATAGTCAGTGAGACATTGCTCTCCTTGTGCATCAGTTGCTGAAAGTAAGCGCGCAGGTATAGCAGGCAATAATAAGGTATGTTGGCCTTCAAAATGAGAGGATTTGAGTATAAGAACATAAGGGGACATAAGAAGTATAGGGATAGAGATGCTCTGCTGCAATTGTATAGGCCTTTGGTGAGACCACACCTGGAGTATAATGTGCAGCTTTGGTGTCCTTATCTGAGAAAGGATGTCCTTGCTGGAGAGGGAGTACAGCGAAGGTTTACCAGGCTGATTCCTGGGATGGCAGGTCTGTCATATGAGGAGTGACTAAGTCATTTAGGATTATATTCACTGGAGTTTAGAAGAGTGAGAGGGGATCTCATAGAAACTTATAAAATCCTAACAGGGCGAGACAGGGTAGATTCAGAAAGAATGTTCCCAATGCTGGGGAGTCCAGAACTAGGGATTATAGTTTGAGCATTATGGGTAAACCTTTTACAACTGAGGCGAGGAGAAACCCAGAAGGTGGTGAATGTAGCTGTCGCTGGTTTCGAGAGGAAATTAGTATAGCTCTTGAGGCTAAATAGATCAAGGGATGAGGGGGGGCAGGGGGAATCAGAATATTGAACTTGATGATCAGTCATGATCAAAATGAATGGTGTGTAGGCTCGAAGGGCCGAATGGCCCTTCCTGCATCTTGTTTCCATTTTTGCAGAGTGTGAGACACAGAAAAAGTGTGTTCACACAGTGAGTGTGAGACACAGTCACAGTGTGTTCACACAGTGAGTGTGAGACACAGTAACAGTGTGTTCACAGCGAGTGTGTGACACAGTTATGGTGTGGTCACAGTGAGTGTGACACACAGTAATAGTGTGAGTTCTCAATGAGTGTGAGACACAGTAACCGTGGGTTTACACAGTTAGACAGATTAACAGTGTGTTCACAGTGAGTGAGACACACAGTAACCATGCATTTACAGGGTTCGACAGATTAACAGTGTGTTCACAGTAAGTGAGACACAGTAAGTGTGTTCACAGTGAGTGTGAGGCACTGTAACAGTGTGTTCATGGTAGTGTGAGCCAGAGTAACAGTGCATTCAGTGAGTGTGAGTCGCAGGAACAGTGTGTTCACAGTGAGCGTGAGGCAGACTAACAGTGTGTTCACAGAGTGTGAGGCACAGTAAAAGTGTGTTCAGAGTGAGTGTGAGACACAGTAACAGTGTGTTCACAGTGAGTGTGAGCCACAGTAACAGTGTATTCACAGTGAGTGTGAGACATAGTAACAGTGTGTTCACAGTGAGTGTGAGACACAGTAACAGTGTGTTCACACAGTGAGTGTGAGACACAGTAACAGTGTGTTCACAGCGAGTGTGTGACACAGTTATGGTGTGGTCACAGTGAGTGTGACACACAGTAATAGTGTGAGTTCTCAATGAGTGTGAGACACAGTAACCGTGGGTTTACACAGTTAGACAGATTAACAGTGTGTTCACAGTGAGTGAGACACACAGTAACCATGCATTTACAGGGTTCGACAGATTAACAGTGTGTTCACAGTAAGTGAGACACAGTAAGTGTGTTCACAGTGAGTGTGAGGCACTGTAACAGTGTGTTCATGGTAGTGTGAGCCAGAGTAACAGTGCATTCAGTGAGTGTGAGTCGCAGGAACAGTGTGTTCACAGTGAGCGTGAGGCAGACTAACAGTGTGTTCACAGAGTGTGAGGCACAGTAAAAGTGTGTTCAGAGTGAGTGTGAGACACAGTAACAGTGTGTTCACAGTGAGTGTGAGCCACAGTAACAGTGTATTCACAGTGAGTGTGAGACATAGTAACAGTGTGTTCACAGTGAGTGTGAGTTCACAGTAACAGTGCATTCACAGTCAGTGTGAGTTCACAGTAACAGTGTGTTCACTGAGTGAGTGAGAGACACAGTAACAGTGTGTTTAAAGTGAGTGTGAGGCACTGGAACAGTGTGTTCACCGTAGTGTGAGCCACAGTTACAGTGTGTTCAGAGTGAGCGTGAGACTCAGTAACAGTGTATTCACAATGAGTATGAGACACAGTAACAGTGTATTCACAGTGAGTGTGAGGCACAGTACAGTGGGTTTACAGAGTGTGAGACACAGTAACAGTGTGTTCATACTGAGTGTGAGCCACAGAAACAGTGTGCTCACAGTGAGCGTGAGACACTAACAGTGTGTTCATACTGAGTGTGAGCCACAGAAACAGTGTGCTCACAGTGAATGTGAGACAAAGTAACAGTGCATTCACAATGAGAGAGAGACTTAGTAATAGTGAGTTCACAATGTGTGTGAGACACAGTAACCGTGGGTTTACACAGTTTGACAGATTAACAGTGTGTTCACAGTGAGTGTGAGACACAGTAACTGTGTTTACAGGGTTCGACAGATTAACAGTGTGTTCACAGTAAGTGAGACAAAGTAACAGTGTGCTCACAGTGAGTGTGAGACACAGCAACAGTGTGTTCACAGTAAGTGTGAGGCACAGTAACAGTGTGTTCACAGAGTGTGAGACACAGTAAAGTGTGTTCATACTGAGTGTGAGACACAGAAACAGTGTGCTCACAGTGAGCGTGAGACACAGTAACAATGTTCACAGTGATTGTGAGACACTGTAACAGTGCGTTCACAGTGAGTGTGAGACACAGTAACCGTGTGTTGACAGGGTTCGACAGATTAACAGTGTGTTCACAGTAAGTGAGACACAGTAACAGTGTGTTCACAGTGAGTGTAAGGCACTGTAACAGTGTGTTCATGGTAGTGTGAGCCACAGTAACAGTGCATTCAGTGAGAGTGATTCGCAGTAACAGTGTGTTCACAGTGAGTGTGAGACGGAGTAACATTGCATTCAGAGTGAGTGTGAGAACCAGTAACAGTGTGTTCAGAGTGAGTGTGAGACACAGTCACACTGCATTCTGGATGAGTGTGAGACACAGTAACAGTGCATTCATAGTCAGTGTGTGTTCACAATAACAGTGTGTTCATAGTGAGTGTGAGACACAGTAACAGTGTGTTCACAGTGAGTGTGAGCCACAGTAACAGTGTGTTCACAGTGAGTGTGAGACAGATTAACAGTGTGTTCACAGTGAGTGTGAGACACAGTAACAATGTGTTTACATTGTGAGTGTGAGATACATTCACAGCATGTTCACAGAGTGAGTATGATACACAGTAACAGTGTGTTCACAGTGAGTGAGAGACACAGTAACAGTGTGTTCACAGTGAGTGTGAGACACAGTAACAGTGTGTTCACAGTCAGTGCGAGCCACAGTAACCGTGTGTTTACAGAGTGAGTGTGAGACAGCTTAACAGTGTGTTCACAGTGAGTGAGAGACACATTAACAGTGTGTTGAGAGTGAGTGAGAGACATAGTAACAGTGTGTTCACGGTGAGTGTGAGACACAGTAACAGTGTGTTCACAGTGAGTGTGAGACACAGTAACAGTGTGTTCACAGTGAGTGTGAGACTCAGTAACAGTGTGTTCACAGTGAGTGTGAGACACAATAACAGTGTGTTCACAGTGAGTGTGAGACACAGTAACAGTGTGTTCACAGTGAGTGTGAGACAGATTAACAGTGTGTTCACAGTGAGTGTGAGACAGATTAACAGTGTGTTCACAGTGAGTGTGAGACAGATTAACAGTGTGTTCATAGTAAGTGTGAGGCACTGTAACAGTGTATTCACAGTGAGTGTGAGACAGATTAACAGTGTGTTCACAGTGAGTGTGAGACAGATTAACAGTGTGTTCATAGTAAGTGTGAGGCACTGTAACAGTGTGTTCACAGTGAGTGTGAGGCACTGTAACACTGTGTTCACAGTAAGTGTGAGGCACTGTAACAGTGTGTTCATGGTAATGTTAGCCACAGTAACAGTGCATTCATTGAGTGTGATTCGCAGTAACAGTGTGTTCACAGTGAGTGTGAGACGGAGTAACATTGCATTCACAATGAGTGTGAGGCACAGTAACACTGCGTTCCGGATGTGAGACATAGTAACAGTGCATTCACAGTTAGTGTGAGTTCACAGTAACAGTTTGTTCACAGTGAGTGTGAGTTCACAGTAACAGTTTGTTCACAGTGAGTGTGAGACACAGTAAGAGTGTCTTCAAAATGAGTGTGAGACACAGTAACAATGTGCTCACAGTGAGTGTTAGATACAGTAACAGTGTGTTCACCGAGTGAGTGTGAGACACAGTAACAGTGTATTCACTGTGAGTGTGAGGCACAGTAACAGTGTATTCACTGTGTGTGAGGCACAGTAACAGTGCGTCTACAGAGTGTGAGCTACAGTAACAGTGGGCTCACAGTGAGTGTGAGACACAGTAACAATGTTCACAGTGATTGTGAGACACTGTAACAGTGCGTTCACAGTGAGTGTGAGACACGGTACGAGTGCATTCACTATGAGAGTGAGACTTCGTAATAGTGAGTTCACAATGAGTGTGAGATACAGTAACCGTGGGTTTACACAGTTAGACAGATTAACAGTGTGTTCACAGTGAGTGTGAGACACTGTAACAGTGTGTTCACAGTGTGTGAGCCACAGTAACCGTGTGTTGACAGCCAGTGTGAGCCACAGTAACCGTGTGTTTACAGAGTGATTGTGAGACAGATTAACAGTGTGTTCACAGTGAGTGTGAGACACAGTAACAGTGTGTTCAGAGTGAGTGTGAGCCACAGTAACCGTGTGTTTACAGAGTGAGTGTGAGACAGATTAACAGTGTGTTCAGAGTGAGTGTGAGACACTGTAACAGTGTGCTCACAGTGAGCGGAAGACACAGTAACAGTGTGTTCACAGTGAGTGTGAGGCACAGTAACAGTGTGTTCACAGTGAGTGAGAGACACAGTAACAGTGTGTTCAGGGTGAGTGTGAGACACAGTAACAGTGTGTTCACAGTGAGTGAGAGACACAGTAACAGTGTGTTCACAGTGAGTGTGAGACACAGTAACAGTGTGTTCACAGTCAGTGCGAGCCACAGTAACCGTGTGTTTACAGAGTGAGTGTGAGACAGCTTAACAGTGTGTTCACAGTGAGTGAGAGACACATTAACAGTGTGTTGAGAGTGAGTGAGAGACACAGTAACAGTGTGTTCACGGTGAGTGTGAGACACAGTAACAGTGTGTTCACAGTGAGTGTGAGACACAATAACAGTGTGTTCACAGTGAGTGTGAGACACAGTAACAGTGTGTTCACAGTGAGTGTGAGACAGATTAACAGTGTGTTCACAGTGAGTGTGAGACAGATTAACAGTGTGTTCACAGTGAGTGTGAGACAGATTAACAGTGTGTTCATAGTAAGTGTGAGGCACTGTAACAGTGTATTCACAGTGAGTGTGAGACAGATTAACAGTGTGTTCACAGTGAGTGTGAGACAGATTAACAGTGTGTTCATAGTAAGTGTGAGGCACTGTAACAGTGTGTTCACAGTGAGTGTGAGGCACAGTAACAGTGTGTTCACAGTAAGTGTGAGGCACTGTAACAGTGTGTTCACAGTGAGTGTGAGGCACTGTAACAGTGTGTTCACAGTAAGTGTGAGGCACTGTAACAGTGTGTTCATGGTAATGTTAGCCACAGTAACAGTGCATTCATTGAGTGTGATTCGCAGTAACAGTGTGTTCACAGTGAGTGTGAGACGGAGTAACATTGCATTCACAATGAGTGTGAGGCACAGTAACACTGCGTTCCGGATGTGAGACATAGTAACAGTGCATTCACAGTTAGTGTGAGTTCACAGTAACAGTTTGTTCACAGTGAGTGTGAGTTCACAGTAACAGTTTGTTCACAGTGAGTGTGAGACACAGTAAGAGTGTCTTCAAAATGAGTGTGAGACACAGTAACAATGTGCTCACAGTGAGTGTTAGATACAGTAACAGTGTGTTCACCGAGTGAGTGTGAGACACAGTAACAGTGTATTCACTGTGAGTGTGAGGCACAGTAACAGTGTATTCACTGTGTGTGAGGCACAGTAACAGTGCGTCTACAGAGTGTGAGCCACAGTAACAGTGGGCTCACAGTGAGTGTGAGACACAGTAACAATGTTCACAGTGATTGTGAGACACTGTAACAGTGCGTTCACAGTGAGTGTGAGACACGGTACGAGTGCATTCACTATGAGAGTGAGACTTCGTAATAGTGAGTTCACAATGAGTGTGAGATACAGTAACTGTGGGTTTACACAGTTAGACAGATTAACAGTGTGTTCACAGTGAGTGTGAGACACTGTAACAGTGTGTTCACAGTGTGTGAGCCACAGTAACCGTGTGTTGACAGCCAGTGTGAGCCACAGTAACCGTGTGTTTACAGAGTGATTGTGAGACAGATTAACAGTGTGTTCAGAGTGAGTGTGAGACACAGTAACAGTGTGTTCACAGTGAGTGTGAGCCACAGTAACCGTGTGTTTACAGAGTGAGTGTGAGACAGATTAACAGTGTGTTCAGAGTGAGTGTGAGACACTGTAACAGTGTGCTCACAGTGAGCGGAAGACACAGTAACAGTGTGTTCACAGTGAGTGTGAGGCACAGTAACAGTGTGTTCACAGTGAGTGTGAGGCACAGTAACAGTGTGTTCACACAGTGAGTGATAGACTCAGTAACGGTGTTCACAGTGAGTGTGAGCCTCAGTAACCATGTGTTCACAGTGAGTGTGAGACACAGTAACAGTGTGTTCACAGTGAGTGTGAGACTCAGTTACAGTGTGTTCAGAGTGAGTGTGAGCCTCAGTAACAGTGTGTTCACAGTGAGTGTGAGACACAGTAACAGTGTGTTCACAGTGAGTGTGAGGCACAGTAACAGTGTGTTCACAGTGAGTGTGAGGCACAGTAACAGTGTGTTCACAGTGAGTGTGAGGCACAGTAACAGTGTGTTCACAGTGAGTGTGAGGCACAGTAACAGTGTGTTCACACAGTGAGTGATAGACTCAGTAACGGTGTTCACAGTGAGTGTGAGCCTCAGTAACCATGTGTTCACAGTGAGTGTGAGACACAGTAACAGTGTGTTCACAGTGAGTGTGAGACTCAGTTACAGTGTGTTCAGAGTGAGTGTGAGCCTCAGTAACAGTGTGTTCACAGTGAGTGTGAGACACAGTAACAGTGTGTTCACAGTGAGTGTGAGGCACAGTAACAGTGTGTTCACAGTGAGTGTGAGCCTCAGTAACCATGTGTTCACAGTGAGTGTGAGGCACAGTAACAGTGTGTTCACAGTGAGTGTGAGGCACAGTAACAGTGTGTTCACAGTGAGTGTGAGGCACAGTAACAGTGTGTTCACAGTGAGTGTGAGGCACAGTAACAGTGTGTTCACACAGTGAGTGATAGACTCAGTAACGGTGTTCACAGTGAGTGTGAGCCTCAGTAACCATGTGTTCACAGTGAGTGTGAGACACAGTAACAGTGTGTTCACAGTGAGTGTGAGACTCAGTTACAGTGTGTTCAGAGTGAGTGTGAGACTCAGTAACCGTGTGTTCACAGTGAGTGTGAGAGAGATTAACAGTGTGTTCACAGTGAGTGTGAGCCACAGTAACAGTGTCTTCACAGTGAGAGTGAGGCACAGTAATAGTGTGTTCACTGTGAGTGTGAGAGAGTGTAACAGTGTATTCACAGTGAGTGTAAGACACAGTGAACATAGAAAACTACAGCACAAAACAGGCCCTTCGGCCCCACAAGTTGTGCCGAACATATCCCTACCTTCTGGGCCTACCTATAAACCTCCATCCTATTAAGTCCCATGTACTCATCCAGGAGTCTCGATTGAGTTTGCCTCCACCACCACTGACGGCAGCCGATTCCACTCGCCCACCACCCTCTGTGTGAAAAACCTCCCCCTAACATTTCCCCTGTACCTACACCCCAGCACCTTAAACCTGTGTCCTCTCGTAGCAGCCATTTCCACCCTGGGAAAAAGCCTCTGAGAGTCCACCCGATCTATGCCTCTCAACATCTTATATATCTCTATTAGGTCTCCTCTCATCCTACGTCTCTCCAAGGAGAAAAGACCGAGCTACCTCAGCCTATCCTCATCAGGCATCCCACTCAACCCAGGCAACATCCTTGTAAATCACCTCTGCACCCTTTCAATCTTTTCCACATCCTTCCTGTAATGAGGCGACCAGAACTGAGCACAGTACTCCAAGTGGGGTCTGACGAGGGTCTTATATATCTGCATCATTATCCCCGGACTCCTAAACTCAATCCCTCGATTGATAAAGGCCAGCACACCATACGTCTTCTTAACCACCTCCTCCACCTGCGGGGCCAATTTTAGAGTCCTATGGACCCGGACCCCAAGGTCCTTCTGATCCTCTACAGTACTAAGAGTCTTTCCCTTTATATTGTACTCCTTCATCCCATTTGACCTGCCAAAATGGACCACTACGCATTTATCTGGGTTGAAGTCCATCTGCCACTTCTCCGCCCAGTCTTGCATCCTATCTATGTCCCTCTGTAACTTCTGACATCCCTCCAGACTATCCACAACCCCACCAACCTTCATGTCGTCGGCAAACTTACCAACCCATCCCTCCACTTCCTCATCCAGGTCATTTATGAAAATGACAAACAGCAAGGGTCCCAGAACAGATCCCTGGAGCACACCACTGGTGACCAACCTCCATTTAGAAAAAGACCCATCTATACACACTCTCTGCCTCCTTTGGGCAAGCCAGTTCTGGATCCACAGGGCAGCAGCCCCTTGGATCCCATGCCCTCTCACCTTTTCTAGAAGCCTTGCATGGGGGACCTTATCGAACGCCTTGCTAAAATCCATATAAACCACATCTACCGCTTTCCCTTCGTCAATGTGTTTAGTCATATTTTTGAAGAACTCCATCAGGCTCGTAAGGCATGATCTGCCTTTGACAAAGCCATGCTGAGTATTCTTGAGCATACTAAACCTCTCTAAATGCTCATAACTCTTGTCCCTCAGGATCTTCTCCATCAGCTTACCAACCACTGAGGTTAGACTCACCGGTCGGTAATTTCCTGGGCTATCCCTATTCCCCTTCTTGAAAATAGGAACCACATCCGCAATCCTCCAATCCTCCGGCACCTCTCTCGTCTCCATCGACGACGCAAAGATCATCGCCAGAGCCTCTGCAATCTCTTACCTCATCTCCCACAGTAACCTGGGGTACATCCCATCCGGACCCAGCGACTTATCTATCTTGATGCCATTCAAAGATTCCAGCACAACCTCTTTGTTAAAGTCCACATACTCAATCTTTTCAGTCCACCACAAGCCCACAGTACATCCACCCAGGTCCTTCTCCTCTGTGAAAACCGAGGCAAAAGTGGATTCACAAAGAGTGTGAGACACAGTAACAGTGTGTTCACAGTGAGTGTGAGGCACAGTAACAGTGTCTTCACAGTGAATGTGAGCCACAGCAACGGTGTGTTCACAGTGAATGTGAGACATAGTAACAGTGTGTTCACAGTGTGTGAGACACACAGTAACAGTGTGTTCACAGTGAGTGTCAGACAGAGTAACAGTGTGTTCACAGTCAGTGTGTGACATGGTGACAGTGTATTGATGATGTGGACATGGCGCCGATAGCACTGGGACTGGCAGAGAGTTTTGCATTGAAATTAATTCTAAATGTTAAGTCAGGTGAGTGATTGTAGTTTCGTGATTGAGTTTTCCTTTCCTTCTCTATACTCTGAAAAAGGAAATAAAAGTTTAATCAGATGGGGTGGCATGGTGGCACAGTGGTTAACACTGCTGCCTTACAGCGTCAGAGACCTGGGTTCAATTCTGGCCTTGGCTACATATCTGTGTGGCGTTTGCAAGTTCTCCCGCTGTTTATGTGGGTTTCCTCTGGGTGCTCCGATTTTCTCCTGCAGTCCAAAGATGGGTTAAGTGTGGGTTAAGTGGATTAGCTATGCTGAATTGCCCCTTACTGTGCAAAGATTTGTAGATTAAGGGCATTAGTGAGGTAAATGCGTGAGGCCACGGGGATTGGTTGGCAGTGGAGTGGGCCTGGGTAAGATGTCCTTCTAAAAGCACTATTTACGGCTAGATATTTCTGATCTGATCAGTGGTCAGGCACAAGTGGGTAAGACTGTTACAGAGGCCACACTGTATGTCCAGAGTGTCGTATTGCAGGATCATCAGCCTTTACAATCGATGTGGTATATTTGGACTTTCAGCAAGCATTTGACAAAGTCCTGCATAAGAGATTATCGTGCAAGATTAAAGCACATGGGATTGGGGAATTGTATTGAGATAGATTGAAAACTGGTTGGCAGACAGGAAACAAAGAGCAGGAATTAATGGGTGCTTTTCAATCTGGCAGGCAGTAACTAGTGGGGTGCCACAGGGATCGGTGCTGGGACCCTCGCTATTCACAATGTATATTAATGATTTGGATGAGGGAACAAAATGTAACATCTCAAAGTTTGCATATGAGACCAAGTTGGGTGGAGGGTGAACTGTGACGAGGATGCAGAGATCCTTCAGTATGATCTGGACGGGTTGGGTGAGTGGGCAAATCAATGGCAGATGCAGTTTAATTTGGTAAATGTGAGGTTATTCACTTTGGAAGTAAAAACAAGAAGGCAGATTATTACCTGAATGGCTGCAAATTGGGAGAGGGGAGTGTGCAGCAGGACCTGGGTGTCCAGTCATTGAAGGTAAGCATGCAGATGCAGCAGGCAGTAAAGAAGGCAAATGGTATGTTGGCCTTCATTGCGAGAGGTTTCGAGTACAGGAGCAGGGATGTGTTGTTACAATTATACAGGGCCTTGGTGAGGCCACACCTAGAGTATTGTGTGCAGTTTTGGTCTCCTTTTCTGAGGAAGGATGTCCTTGCTCTCAAAGGAGTGCAGCAAAGGTTTACCAGGCTGATTCCGGGGATGGCGGGACTGACGTATGAGGAGAGATTGACTAGGTTAGGGATTGTTTTCGCTGGAGTTCAGATGAATTGGGGGGG
Source organism: Mustelus asterias (assembly GCF_964213995.1). Classification (NCBI taxonomy): domain Eukaryota; kingdom Metazoa; phylum Chordata; class Chondrichthyes; order Carcharhiniformes; family Triakidae; genus Mustelus; species Mustelus asterias. The sequence goes on along the minus strand of NC_135808.1, from coordinate 46,435,202 downwards.
GTGGCATCTCATAGAGACTTATAAAATTCTAACGGGACTAGGCAGGATAGATGCAGGAAGGATGTTCCCGATGGTGGGGGAGTCCAGAACCAAGGGTCACAGTCTGAGCATACAGGTTAGACCATTGAGGACGGAGTTGAGGAGACATTTGTTCACCCAGAGAATGGTGAGCCTGTGGAAGTAGTTGATGCCAAAACATTGTTTGTATTCAAGAGACGGCTGGACGCAGCGATTGGGGCGAATGGAATCAAAAGTTATGGGGAGAAAGCAAGATTATGCTTTTAAGTTGGCCATTCAGCCATGATCGTAATGAATGGCGGAGCAGGCTCAAAGGGCCAACTGGCCTTCTCCTGCTGTATGTTTCTATGTAAGTTGCCCCTTAGTGTTCATGGCAAATGTGTGGGGTTACACGGATGGGATAGAGGGAAGGACCTGGGTGGAAATGCTCTTTTGAAGGGTCAGTGAGACTCGATGGGCCAAATGGCCTTTTCTGCACTGTGGGGATTCTATGGTTCTATGAATCTGTCAGACATTCCTCCAGGCAACATCTGGGAGTAAAATTACAGGATTCAATGAATAGAGCAGTTTCTATAGAATAGAGCATTGCGGGTAGAGAAGCCACCATTAATGAACAATTGACCCCTCAACTGAACAATGATAGATGTGATGATTGAGGAAATTAAATGTGGGATATTAACTGATAAAGCCATTGTTGAAAGGCTGAAACAATCTCCCTAAACATCAATAGTACAATCAATTAAGACGTTTATTTAAACCACAGAGCTGATGAAAACATTGCTAAGATTTGCTAAGATTTGGAATATGATCTTGTACGTACCCAGCCAGAATTCATCCTCCAGGTTTCCAAAGCCCACTCGATAATCAACCCATTTCCTTGCAAAGTCTATCAGTCCATCCTGCCGTCTCTGGAACACCTGTATCGAAGAAAGGCAGGGCTAAAGCTGTACCCTCAAACTTAGCAAAATACCTTCATCATCTCTGGCATTCTGCTTATATCTTCAAACTTGAGAAGATTCCAGGATACCTGTGGCTGTCCTTGGAGTGTTTGATGGAGGAAGTGTAGAGGGAGCTTTACTCTGTATCTAACCCCGTGCTGTACCTATCCTGGGATCGTTTGATGAGGAGAGTGTAGATGGAGCTTTACTCTGCATCTAACCCCTGTTGTACATGTCCTGGGAGTGTTTGATGGGGACAGTTTTACTCTCTATCTAACCCCATGTTGGATCACCATCTGCTGTTCACACTGAATCAAGGGACCATATCAAGATTAATTCAACTGGCTGATTCGTACTTTGGTGCAGATTGTTTACTGCTTTCCTAATCTCAGCCCTGAGTATTTCTCCTGCCAGAATTGCTCACTTAACCTTTCTGCACATTTTCCGTACCTAATAGATAAATCCCCTGGTCCGGATGGGATTTATCCAAGGATTCTCTGGGAGGCAAGAGAAGTGATTGCAGAGCCTCTGGCTCTGATCTTCAGGTCGTCGTTGGCCTCTGGTATAGTACCAGAAGATTGGAGGTTAGCGAATGTTGTCCCATTGTTTAAGAAGGGGAACAGAGACTTCCCCGGGAATTATAGACCGGTGAGTCTCACTTCTGTTGTCGGCAAGATGTTGGAAAAAATTATAAGGGATAGGATTTATAGTTATTTGGAGAGTAATGAATTGATAGGTGATAGTCAGCATGGTTTTGTGGCAGGTAGGTCGTGCCTTACTAACCTTATTGAGTTTTTTGAGAAAGTGACCAAGGAGGTGGATGGGGGCAAGGCAGTGGACGTGGTATATATGGATTTTAGTAAGGCGTTTGATAAGGTTCACCATGGTAGGCTTCTGCAGAAAATGCAGATGTATGGGATTGGGGGTGATCTAGGAAATTGGATCAGGAATTGGCTAGCGGATAGGAAACAGAGGGTGGTGGTTGATAGTAAATATTCATCATGGAGTGCGGTTACAAGTGGTGTACCTCAGGGATCTGTTTTGGGGCCACTGCTGTTTGTAATATTTATTAATGATCTGGATGAGGGTATAGTTGGGTGGATTAGCAAATTTGCTGATGACACCAAAGTCGGTGGTGTGGTAGACAGTGAGGAAGGGTGTCGTAGTTTGCAGGAAGACTTAGACAGGTTGCAAAGTTGGGCCGAGAGGTGGCGGATGGAGTTTAATGCGGAGAAGTGTGAGGTAATTCACTTTGGTAGGAATAACAGATGTGTTGAGTATAGGGCTAACGGGAGGACTTTGAATAGTGTGGAGGAGCAGAGGGATCTAGGTGTATGTGTGCATAGATCCCTGAAAGTTGGGAATCAAGTAGATAAGGTTGTTAAGAAGGCATATGGTGTCTTGGCGTTTATTGGTAGGGGGATTGAATTTAGGAGTCGTAGCGTTATGTTGCAACTGTACACAACTCTGGTGCGGCCGCACTTGGAGTACTGTGTGCAGTTCTGGTCCCCACATTACAGGAAGGATGTGGAGGCTTTGGAGAGGGTGCAGAGGAGGTTTACCAGGATGTTGCCTGGTATGGAGGGGAGATCCTATGAGGAGAGGCTGAGGGATTTGGGATTGTTTTCGCTGGAAAGGCGGCGGCTAAGAGGGGATCTTATTGAAACATATAAGATGATTAGAGGTTTAGATAGGGTGGATAGTGATAGCCTTTTTCCTCTGATGGAGAAATCCAGCACGAGGGGGCATGGCTTTAAATTGAGGGGGGGTAGTTATAGAACCGATGTCAGGGGTAGGTTCTTTACCCAGAGGGTGGTGAGGGATTGGAATGCCCTGCCAGCATCAGTAGTAAATGCGCCTAGTTTGGGGGCGTTTAAGAGATCCGTAGATAGGTTCATGGACGAAAAGAAATTGGTTTAGGTTGGAGGGTCACAGTTTTTTTTTTTAACTGGTCGGTGCAACATCGTGGGCCGAAGGGCCTGTTCTGCGCTGTAATGTTCTATGTTCTATGTTCTAATTCGCCCTCAGTACTCATAAAATTCTCATATTGCTGAATGCCAGGCTCATGGGCACTTAATTTGTCTGGATCTCGGTATGCTGCCCTGCACACACTCTATGGTTTTCACTTCCATCCTCAATCTACAGATGTTTAATATTCGATGTGAACTTGTGCCTTGACACTCCTTATCACTGACTTCCCTTGTGTCCTCCTAATCCCTCCCTGGGCAGTATTCAGTGTTCTGAGGCGTGGTTGTTCAGCGAGGTTTCCTCAGCTGAAATGTGACAAACATGAAACTTGATAGATGTGGATTCAGTGAGAATGCAGATTGACTCAAGCCTTCACCTCACCAAAGTGAGACTCTCGCAAAAGGGAATGTGAGATGTCTAGACCTTGACTTGTCACTACGTCATTGTACAATTAGTACAGGAAGAATGTGTGAAGTCTTACTCACAGTCCAGCCTCCACCATCAGTAGTCATGTCACAGAAGACTTGCAGGCTTTGCTGTGGCTCTGCATTGATGTAGATAGTGTAGATGCCACTGACGATGTCCCCATTAAGTAGGTGCTGAGTGCAATCCCAAGGGTATGGATAAAGGCTGCCTTCTACAATGAGAAAAATGAATCAGGACAACTGGAAAAGACAAATTCTCATGGAAATCAACTCATTATTCAGCTTCTCATCCTCAAGGAGCAATAGCAACAGTGAGGGACTTTGAAATGACTTATTCTACTGACCGCAACGGGGAGCATTGAAATAAACAAGGAATGAGTCAACAAAAATAGGTATCCTAACAACTCGTACATTCTTATTCATCAATTCAATTCTCAAATCTGCCTCTCGTCTTCCACATCCTCCCTGGCCAAAGACAGCGAATCCTCCCCTGGAGTTTTGGGATTGTTGAGAATGGCGGAGGCCATTGAATAATAATAATTGCTTTATTCCAGACACAGATGTAGACGAGCCAGTGTATAGCCATGCCAATTTCCAGCCTGGATAAATGGGCATTGTCTCTGGCCAAAACAATGCCGCTTAATATGAACCAGCATCGAAATGACCCCATGTAACAGAATAGAGTAGAATAGAATAGAAACCCTACAGTACAGAAAGAGGCCATTTGGCCCATCGAGCCTGCACCGACCACATCCCACCCAGGCCCTACCCCCAAATCCCTACATATTTTACCCGCTAATCCACGCATCCCAGGACACTAAGGGGCAATTTTAGCATGGCCAATCAATCTACCCACACATCTTTGGACTGTGGGAGGAAACCGGAGCACCCGGAGGAAACCCACACAGACACGAGGAGAATGTGCGAACTCCACACAGACAGTGACCCAAGCCGAGAATCGAACCCAGGTCCCTGGAGCTGTGAAGTAGCAGTGCTAACCACTGTGCTACCGTGCCGCCCTGGGGTAACACCAACAGAGGAACCACCTTTGTAATGATGGAAAGAGAGGAGTCTGTCCCTCAGGGGCACTGGCAGATCTAATTGGTTAGAACCGAGCGGGGAAAAGACCCATGTCATAGAGGGTAATCATCAAGTTGACATTGGCAGGGTTCATTATAGTTAAAATCTCCAGGATCTGATGGCATCTGCTGTCTAACCTATCCAACCCCTGCCAGAGTTGTGAAAGGAAGTAGGTGAGGAAATTGCAGTTACCTGAGCCACACCTTTTCCAGAATGTTCTGGGTTCAAGAATTGTCCTTTTAGAGTGGAAAGTGGCAAATGAAACTCCATTATTTAAGGAAAGTTAGAGAGAGAAACCTGGAGTTCTTAACCTGTTAGTCCAACTTCTGTTGTGGGGGAAGTTATCGGATACAATTAAAAGTGATAATTAAGGGCAGAGTGATTGAGCATCAGGAGAAATCTGAGCTGATTAGAGTGAACCAATGAAAGTTCCGATTAAAATTGATCAGCTGAAACTCTGTTTCTCTCTCCAAGGATGCTGCCTGACCTGTCGTGTATTTCTGACATTTATTGTATTTGGTAAAAGATGTTCTGTCAGCACATCTTTAAACAAGCCCAAACTGATGTCAGTACAGGTTGCTGTCACCGACAGAACAATGATACTGCGTGCCACCTTTGAGCCTACCCCATCAAACTCTTTACTAAAAGAATCCCTGGTTGTAGTCTGTTTTAGTCATGCCGCCTTCACTAACTCTCGAGTTTATATTGCCGCACTCTCAGTTGTCAATGAAATTCTCAATCTCAGCCATAAGGTCCAAGGAGGAATTTAATTGAGAGATTTACTCCTCCGAGGTTTCTTTTGCATACCTCGTACTGTCCAGGAAAGCAGATATTATTGTTTTTAACTGATCCAGTGACAACACAAATTGTGAATTAGAGTCATAAGGGTGAATTTTCCTGTACCATCTGCCACGGGAACCGTAGCGGGCTGGGGGTGGAGCAGGCAAAGGCCTGTTGACCTCACTCGGGATTTTCTGGTTTTTGTGTGAGCGCGGCCGGAAAATCCCACCCATAGAGTCATACACCACAGAATCAGGCCTCTCGGCCCACCATGTCTATTCAATATCAATCTATACTAATCCCGTTTACCAGCACTTGGTCCATAGCTACTATGCCTTAGAGAATTAAGTGCTTGTCCAGATGCTTCTGAAATGAGAGTACCTACCTCCGTCACCCTCTCAGTCATTGCATTCCCACCTTCCTCTGGATGAAAAAACTTTTCCTCAGATCCCCCCTAAACTACTTCCTCCTCACCTTAAACCTATGCCCTCTTAGACACGGGGGAAAGTTTCTTATGATCTATCCTATCTATACCTCATAATTTTGTATACCTCTATCAGATCCCCCCTCAGCCACCTCTGCTCCAGGGAAAACAAACCCAGCCTATCCAGTCTCTCCACATAGCTGAAACTTTCCATCCCAGACAACATAGAAACTAGAAGCAGGAGTAGGCCATTCGGCCCTTTGAGCCTGCTCCGGCATTCATCTGATCATGGCTGATCATCGAATTCATTATCTTGATCCCCCTTCCTCCCATATCCCTGATCCCTTTAGCCCCAAGAACTGTATTAAAGTTTATTTATTAGTCACAAGTAGGCTTACGTTCACACTGCAATGAAGTTACTGTGAAAATCCCCTCGTCGCCACAATCCAACACTTGTTCGGGTACACTGGGGGAGAATTTAGCATAGCCAATTCACCTAACCTGCACATCTTTGAACAATGGGAGGGAACCTGATTACACCTGTGGGAGGTGCACCCATCTGCAGCTCCTCCAAGACCGCGTTAGGGAGCCGGAGCTGGAGTTGGATGAGCTTAGGGTCATCAGGGAGGCAGAGAGGGCCATAGACACAAGCTTCAGGGATATAGTTGCTCCAGGGAATGAAAATAGATGGGTGACAGTGAGAGGGGCTGGGAGGAAGCAGTCGGTGCAATAACAAAAGACACTGAATTGTGGTCACTATCTCCAGAAGCACCCTGTCGTCGTTCCCCTTAACAACAAGTATTCCACTTTGGATACAGGTAAGGGGGGCGACCTACCAGTGGTAAGCCGCAGTGACCAGATCGCCAGCGCTGAGTCCGTCCCTGTGGCTCAGAAGGGAAAGGGGGAGAGCGGTAGAGCTATAGTTATTGGGGACTCGTTTGTTAGAGGGATAGATAGGAGGTTCTGTGGCAACAAGAGAGACTCACGGATGGTATGTTGCCTCCCGGATGCCAGGGTCCGTGACATCTCCGACCGTGTCTTCAGGATTCTAAAGGGGGAGGGGGAACAGTCACAAGTCGTGGTGCACGTCGGCACCAAAGACATAGGTAAGAGAGGGGACGAGGATTTAAAACAGGAATTCAGGGAGCTAGGGTGGAAGCTGAGAGCCAGGACAAACCATGTTGTCATCTCTGGTATGTTGCCAGTGCCACGTGCTAGCGAGTTGAGGAACAGGGAGAGAGTGCAGTTAAACACATTTCATAGAAACCCTACAGTGCAGAAGGAGGCCATTCGGCCCATCGAGTCTGCACCGACCACAATCCCACCCAGGCCCTACCCCCACATATTTTACCCTCTAACCTTCGCATCCTAGGACTCTAAGGGGCAATTTTTAACCTGGCCAATCAACCTAACCCGCACATCTTTGGACTGTGGGAGGAAACCGGAGCACCCGGAGGAAACCCACGCAGACACGAGGAGAATGTGCAAACTCCACACAGACAGTGACCGAGCCGGGAATCGAACCCGGGACCCTGGAGCTGTGAAGCAGCAGTGCTAACCACTGTGCTACCGTGCAGGGATGGTGTAGGAGGGAGGGTTTCAGCTATGTGGATAATTGGAACACTTTCCGGAGAAGGTGGGACCTGTACCAACCGGACGGGGTGCACCTGAACCAGAGGGGCACCAATATCCTGGGAGGGAAATTTGCTACAGCTCTTCGGGGAGGTTTAAACTAATTTGTCAGGGGGATGGGAAAAGGAGTTGTAGTCCGGAGATCAGTGAGTGTAGTGAGGTACTGGGAAGGGTATCATGGTCAAAGGTGGGTACCAGCAGACAAGAAGGTGGGTTGAAGTGTGTCTACTTCAATGCAAGGAGCATCCGAAATAAGGTAGGTGAACTTGGGGCGTGGATTGGCACTTGGGACTACGATGTTGTGGCCATTACGGAGACATGGGTAGAACAAGGACAGGAATGGTTGTTGGAAGTTCCGGGGTATAGATGTTTCACTAAGTGTAGGGTAGCTGGTAAAAGAGGTGGAGGAGTGGGACTGTTAATCAAGGAGAGTGTAACGGCTGCGGAAAGGCATTTCGAAGGGAATCTGCTACAGAGGTAATATGGGCTGAGGTTAGGAATAGGAAAGGAGCGGTCACGTTGTTAGGAGTTTACTATAGGCCCCCAAATAGTAATAGAGATGTGGAGCAAGAAATTGCTAAGCAGATTATGGATAGGTATGGAGGTCACAGGGTAGTTGTCATGGGGGATTTTAACTTTCCAAATATTGATTGGAGCCTTTATAGGTCGAATAGTTCGGATGGGGCAGTTTTTGTGCAGTGTGTGCAGGAGGGGTTCCTGACACAATATGTGGATCAGCCGACAAGAGGTGGGGCCACATTGGATTTGGTAATGGGAAATGAACCGGGCCAAGTGTTAGATTTGGTTGGGGGAGAGCACTTTGGAGATAGTGACCACAATTCGGTGTCTTTTGTTATTGCAATGGAGAGGGAGAGGGCCATGCGGCAGGGCATAGTTTACAACTGGGGGAGAGGTAATTATGATGCAATCAGGCGGGAACCAAAGCACCCCCAGGAAACCCACGCAGACACAGGGAGAATGTGCAGACTCCGCACAGACAGTGACCCAAGCTGGGAATCGAACCCGAATCCCTGGCGCTGTGAGGCAGCAATGCAAACCACTGTGCCACCCCTATTTAATTCCTTCTTGAAATCAGACATTTTGGCCTCAACTACTTTCTGTGATAGTGAATTCCACACACTCACCACTCCTGGGTGAAATTTCTCTTCACCTCAGTTTTAAAAGGTTTACCCCTTATCCTCAAACAATAACCCCTAGTTCTGGACTCCCCCACCTGTCTGACGCTGTTAGAATTTTATAAGTTTCAATCAGACCCCTCTCACTCTTCTAAACTCCAGTGAATATAATCCTAACTGACGTAGTTTCTCCTCATATGACAGACCTGCCATCCCAGGAATCAGCCTGGTAAACCTTCGCTGTACACCCTCTATCGCAAGGACATCCTTCCTCAGATAAGGACACCAAAACTGCACCTGCTACTCCAGATGTGGCCTCAACCAAAGCCCTGAACAATTGCAGCAAAACATCCCTATCCCTCTACTCAAATCCTCTCGCTATGAAGGCCAGCATACCATTTGCCTTCTTTACTGCCTGCTGTACCTGCGTGCTTACTTTCAGCGACTGCTGCATGAGGACACCGAGATAAAGTGGATGAATGAAGGATGTCCCTGATGGTGGGATTTCCAGAACCAGGGGTCACAACCTAAGGATATAGGGTAAACCTTTTAGGACAGAGATGAGGAGAAATTTCTTCACCCAGAGAGTGGTCAGCTTGCTGAATTCACGACCACGGAAAGCAGTTGAGGCCAAATGATTGAACGTTTACAAGAAGAAGTTAGACATAGCATTTGGGGAGAAGGAGATCAAAGGACATTGGGGAAGGCGGGTCTTTCTATTGAGTCGGATGATCAGCCATGATCAAAATAAATGATTGTGTGGGCTCGAAGGGCCGAATGGCCTCCTGCTGCTCCTAATTTCTGTTTTTATATTAACATCTCTGCCGCAAGAGGAAGATTTGAGGGAGCATGTTAGAAGATGAGGCAGAAGGTGAAAAGATCAGAGGAGCAGTGGAGCTTACTTTAGTGAGTTGTTATTTAATAGATTTGTATTAGATACATCTTTGTGTCAGATGGATTCCTGTACTTAGGAGAGCACTCATACATTTGCACATTCACTTCACTCATACCTGTTGTAAATGAAGCGTGTTCTGGTGTACTTCTCATGGTGCCATGTGCAGACTGCAGTGTCAGTGTGTACTCGGTCATTTCTGACAGGCCCTCCAGTTGAATCCAAGTATCCTCTGCATCCAGTATCAGCTCCTGTAAGAGTGTGCAAGGGAAACATCAAATCAGGGCCTGAACCCAGTCACTTCCCAACCTCCAAAAAAAACTCAAATTCCACCCTGCAGTACGTCCTTTGATAAACCGCTCCGGTCCTCAGACAATTAACGTTTAAACATGGTGTGCACACCTTGGTTGGGAAAGTCAAGAATGCAACATAAAAATCAGATTTAGCCCAGTTAGGAGGGAACATGGGTAACATTCCTCTCACATAAAAGGTGAAACTTCCTCCCAAATAAAGCAATCACAACACTTCTGTTGCAGCTGCTGGTCTAAGATAATCATGTCAAGGGCAGGTTTTCCAGTTCTGACACCACACTGGGATTCGGGGTAGATGTGTTCGGTCAGGATCCTCAGTCTGACAAGGGCAACATGGGCAAAAGCCACAACGCTCAGCAGAGAGATGACTCAATAGTTATTGCAACTACTGAGCTCGCCCATGTTCTTGTACAGGGAATCTTTACATCACAAACATACACCCCTGCTCCCTCCAGCAGAGTTAGAAGTCTCACAACACCAGGTTAAAGTCCAACAGGTTTATTTGGTAGCAAATACCATAAGCTTTCGGAGCGCTGCCCCTTCGTCAGATGGAGTGAAAATCTGTTCTCCAACAGTGCACAGAGACACAGAAATCAAGTTACAGAATACTAATTAGAATGCAAATCTCTACAGCCAGCCAGGTCTTAAAGGTACAGATAATGTGGGTGGAGGGAGCATTCAACACAGGTTAAAGAGATGTGTATTGTCTCCAGACAGAACAGCTAGTAAGATTCTGCAAGATCAGGGGGAAAGCTGTGGGGGTTACTGATAATGTGACATAAATCCAACATCCCGGTTGAGGCCGTCCTCATGTGTGCGGAACTTGGCTATCAGTTTCTGCTCAGCGACTCTGCGCTGTCGTGTGTCGTGAAGGCCGCCTTGGAGAACCCCCCAGCAGACACAGAGAAGTTTGTACAGATACTGCTGGTTTCCCGTGTTTGATGAGTTTAGATGTTACAGCATCAGCACTTAGAGTTTTCTCCATGGCGGGTGAATCAATCGCTTTGCTCAGTTCCTCCATGTGGGATCAGTTCCAGCTCCACTATGAGGGGCAGGTTTTCTTTGGTGCCTGGAGCTTCCTCGGAGTATTCTTCCTGGAATACAACTTCAGGTAGAGTTCCACCATCTCTCCAACTCTTGCAGTTGGTGATGATGTCCCGTATCTTTGTTTCCAATGGATAGGTTTTCTTTGCTGATGGACCTGTTGCCTTTTTGATCTCACCATTGTGCTGATAGTGCACAATGTCAAAGGACATCTGGATATTCTGGCAAATTTCTAACCAGTCGTGCAGTCTGCTGGACTTTACATTGGTGGTGCTCAGTGTATTCAGAGTCTTCACACTTGGCTCTTTGTAATTAATGAGAGCGGACTGATTGACCTCAATATCAGGCTCCCTCACAGTGATGTTAGTATTCACCAAGGAGATGGACATGGAGGACAGTGAGATAAGTGTGGAGCATGCTCATATGCTCGGGCATTTTGAGATCAAGAAAGAAGTGGTGTTGGGTCTCTTGAAGAGCATTAAGGTGGATAAGTCCCCAGGGCCCGATGGGATCTACCCAAGGTCATTGAGAGAGGCAAGAAAAGAGATTGCTGGGGCTCTAAGATCTTTACATTCTCGCTAGCTACTGGAGAGATCCCGGAGGACTGGCGAGTAGCTAATGTTGTTCTTCTGGTCAAGGAAGGAAAAAGGGATAATCCAGGAAATTATAGACTAGTGCGTTTCACATCTGTGGTTGGGAAGCTATTGGAGAGGATTCTTTGGGATAGGATTAACGCGCATTTGGAGAAGCATGGCCTAATTAGGGAAAGTCAGCATGGCTTTGTGTAGGGCAGGTCATGTCTTGCTAACTTGATTGATTTTTTCTAGGAGGTGACGAAGGTGATCAATGAGGTTTGAGCGGATGTTGTTTGCATGGATTTTAGTAAGGCTTTTGACAAAGTCCCTCGTGGTAGGTCCATCCTGAAGATTAAGATGCATGGGATCCACAGTAACTTGGCCGCTTCAGAATTGACTTGCCCACAGAAGTCAGAGTATTGGTGGAAGAGAGTTTTTCTGGCTGGACGTCTGTGACTAGTGGTGTTCCACAAGGATCTGTACTGGGGCCTCTGTTGTCTGTGATATATATATATATGTATATGACTTAGATTAAAACATACGTGGATGGATTAATAAGTTTGAAGACGACACAAAGATAGGTAAAGCTGTGAAGATTGTAGAAGGTTGTTAAAGGATACAGCGGGATATAGGGATATAGATCAGTTGCTGATAAGGATGGAGAAATGGCACATGGAGTTTAATCCGGGCAAGTGTGAGGTGCACTTTGGGAGATCAATTGTTAAGGGGAAGTATATAGTGGATAGAGCTGTGAAGAAGGCCTATAGTGTGTTAGCTTTTATTAACAGGGGGTTGGAGTTTAAGAGCCGTGGGGTTATGCTGCAACTGTACAGGACCTTGGTGAGACCACATTTGGAATATTGTGTGCAGTTCTGGTCACCTCACTATAAGAAGGATGTGGAAGCGCTGGAAGGAGTGCAGAGGAGATTTACCAGGATGCTGCCTGGTTTGGAGGGTAGGTCTTATGAGGAAAGGTTGAGGGAGCTGGGGCTGTTCTCTCTGGAGCGGAGGAGGCTGAGGGGAGACTTAATAGAGGTGTATAAAATGATGAAGGGGTTAGATAGAGTGAACGTTCAAAGACTATTTCCTCGGGTGGATGGAGCTATTACAAGGGGGCATAACTATAGGGTTCGTGGTGGGAGATACAGGACGGATATCAGAGGTAGGTTCTTTACGCAGAGAGTGGTTGGGGTGTGGAATGGACTGCCTGTAGTGATAGTGGAGTCAGACACTTTAGAAACATTTAAGCGGTTATTGGATAGGCACATGGAGCACACCAGGATGATAGGGAGTGGGATAGCTTGATCTTGGTTTCAGATAAAGCTCGGCACAACATCGTGGGCCGAAGGGCCTGTTCTGTGCTGTACTGTTCTATGTTCTATATAGTTGATGGCAGGATCCTGAACAGCACTGATGTACAGAGCAATCTTGGGGTTCAAGTCCATTCTCTGAAAGTGGCCACACAAGTAGATAGGGTGGTAAAGAAGGTTTATGGGATGCTTGCCTTTATTCTTTTTTTACTCATTCATGGGATGTGGGCATCGGTGGATGGGCCAGCATTTATTGCCCATCCCTGAGGGCATTTAAGAGTCAACCACATTGCTGTGGGTCTCGAGTCACATGTAGGCCAGACCAGGTAAGGATGGCAAATTTCCTTCCCTGAAGGACATTAGTAAACCAGATGGATTTAAACGGCAATCGACAATGGTGTCATGATCATCATTAGACTTTTAATTCCAGATTTTTTATTCAATTCAAATTCACCATCTGCCATGGTGGGATTCGAATCCGGGTTCCAGAGCATTACCCTGGGTCTCTGGATTACTAGTCTAGTGACAATCCCACTACACCACCGCCTCCACTGTTGGTCAGGGCATTGAGTACAACAGCCAGAATGTCATGTTGTAACTTTATAAAACGTTGGTTAGGCCGCACTTACAGGATTGCATTCAATTCTGATCGCCACATTGCGGGAAGGAAGTGGAGGCTTTGGAGAGGGTGCAGAAGAGGTCTATTAGGATACTGCCTGGATGATGGGGTATGAGCTATAAGGAGAGGCTGGACAACTAGGGTTGTTTTCGCTGGAGTGGCAGAAGCTGAGGGGAGATCTGATAGAAGTCGATAAAATTATAGAGGCATAGGTAGGATTGACAGTCAGAATCTTCTTCCCAGAGTTGAAATGTCTAATACAAGGGGGCATGCACTTAAGCTGAGAGAGGGAAAGTTCAAAGGAGACGTGAGGGACAAGTTTTTTACACAGAGAATGGTAGGTGTCTGGAACGTGCTGCCAGGTTTGGTGGTGGAGGCAGATATGATAGGGACTTTTAAGGACCCGTGTCCTTAACCCACTCATTCCCAGGTTCACAGGACGAGAATCTGAACTACATTTTGTAAAGTCAGAATTTTTTTTCCACACTTACTAGAGGGTAGCAAGCTGGACTTAATATGGGTGGCACGGTGGCAAAGTGGTTAGCACTGCTGCTTCACAGTGCCAGGGACCCAGGTTCAATTCTGGCCTCGGGTCACAGTCTGTGTGGCGTTTGCACATTCTCCCCGTGTCTGCGAGAGTTTCCTCCAGGTGCTTCCATTTCCTCCCACAGTCCAAAGATGTGCGGGTTAGGTTGATTGGTCATGCTAAATTGACCCTAGTGTCAGGGGGATTAGCGGGGTAAATGTGTGGGGTTATGGGAATATGGCCTCGGTGAGATTGTGGTCAGCGCAGGCTCGATGGGCTGAATGGCCTCCTTCTGCACTGTAAGGATTCTATTCTATGTTTCAGCCTGAACTAATCAGGAGACAAACTAATTTTAGCGGGCCTATTCATGAGAGCAACCATGATGTGGAGATGCTGGCGTTGGACTGGGGTGGGCACAGTAAGAAGCCTCACAACACTAGGTTAAAGTCCAACAGGTTTATTTGGTATCACGAGCTTTTGGAGCGCTGCTCCTTCATCAGGACTCACTTGATGAAGGAGCAGCGCTCCGAGAGCTTGTGGTACCAAATAAACCTGTTGGACTTTAACCTGGTGTTGTGAGACTTCTTACCATGAGAGCAGCAGCAGTGTTTTTTTTAAGTGCCTAACTAGTATTTAGTTTTTAGTCCAACAACCAATAGAGGGAGGGAGATATCAATTGGTAGGGTGTGCTACTCCTGCATGTTGTGGGGTATCATGGATACTTCAAGAGTCCCTGAGGACTACATCTGTGGGAAATGCATCCAGTTGCAGATGCTCACCGAACGCATGGATTGGTTAGAGCAGCAGCTGGAGGTACTGAGGAACACACAATTAACTGAAATTGTTCTGAGATAAAACTACAGAGATGTGGTCACACCCAAGGTGCAGGAAAATAGATGGGTGACCACCAGATGGGGTAGGCAGTCAGTACAGGGGTTCCCTATGGCTGTCTCCCTATCTAACAAGTATGCTGTTTTGGATAAGGGGAGAAAGGTTCAGTGAAGATGTGCGGGAGAAGTTTTTTTACACAGAGGGGGCCCGGAATGCACTGCCAAGTGAGGTGGTTGAGGCAGATACGTTAGTGACATTTAAGACTTATCTGGATAGACACACGAACAGACAGGGAATAGAGGGATATAAACGGTCGGTCTAGATAGGACAACGTGATCAGCACAGGCTTGGATGGCTGAAGAGCCTGTTCCTGTGCTCGACTGTTTTTTGTTGTTCTTTGTTAAGAGACTTTTAGATAAGCACATGGATATGCAAGAAATAGAGGGATATGGACCAAAGGCAGGCAGAAGGGATTCGTTTAATTTGGCGTCATGTTCGGCACAACATCGTGGGCCGAAGGGCCTGTTCCTGTGCTGTACTGTTATATGTTCTATGTACCAGTGTAAGTTTCAGGGCAATCCTCCATACGTTAAAGGACTCAGAAGAAATCTTGACAGTTTAAAAGTGACCAACTCTGGCTGCTGCCCGATGGAAAGTTTTGATGTGGAGATGCCGGCGTTGGACTGGGGTAAACACAGTAAGAAGTTTAACAACACCAGGTTAAAGTCCAACAGGCTTATTTGGTAGCAAAAGCCACACAAGCTTTCGGAGCTCTAAGCCCCTTCTTCAGGTGAGTGGGAATTCTGTTCACAAACAGAGCATATAAAGACACAGACTCAATTTACATGAATAATGGTTGGAATGCGAATACTTACAACTAATCAAGTCTTTAAGAAACGAAACAATGTGAGTGGAGAGAGCATCAAGACAGGAAAGTTTCCCAGAAAGCTCGGCAGGACAAGCATAGCCGGCCTCGGACTGGGATAAGGAAAGGTGTGAGCCAGCCTTGAATATGCAAGCGGCCAGTGGAAGTAGAAAGGCAGACACACCTGTGATCTAATCATTGGAACAAAGGCAGATGGAGACCAGCAGACGAATAAGTAAACAAATCAGCGGGGGGGGGGGGGGGGGGGGGGCAATGGCCATGGAAATCGGCCCATCCCCAGAAGACAAGTAGACCCATCCCACTAATGGGATACCGTTCGGGAAGCTCCGGAGGGACATCAAAAGGACATTAAAATATCAATCAAGGCAGTTTCAGCCTTTTGTGTTTGGACTTGACTCAATTTAAACCAAGACTGCGGGTGATCGAAAGCAGTAAGAAGTTTAACAACACCAGGTTAAAGTCCAACAGGTTTATTTGGTAGCAAAAGCCACACAAGCTTTCGGAGCTCCAAGCCCCTTCTTCAGGTGAGTGGGAATTCTATTCACAAACAGGGCATATAAAGACACAGACTCAATTTGCACATGTAAATTGTTAGCTGGAGAGTGTGGCTGTTCGAATGGGCAGAAGTCAAGATTGAGAAAGCAGACAAGCGAGGCCAAGCTCCTCTTCCAGAATCACAAACTCCCTGCACTGAGACGTTAAAGCTCACCACAAAGGGACCCCTTTTCGGATTGTGAGTATCCCAGCCAACCTTGTGAAGTTCCCGAAGATAGGATAGAGGTTGAGGGAAAGGGGAGGGGTGGTGTACTGTAATTTTAAAGTTCAGTAATCTTGTTTGAACTGTGTAAAGTAAGATTTTACTTGTGTCCGTTAGCATTTCTCCCATAGTGATAGCATAAAGCATAAGTTTTATTCATGTGTGGTGTGGCATTGGAGAGGTTGATTCTATTGTTAAATAAATCACTGTAAGTTTGAAACTCGTTTTGCAGTTCGTCTTGCCTCTTGTTCTCTCATCAACGCACTCTGGCGAGGTCACAGTTTCAATATCCCTGACCATAAATCCGGAGTCCAGAACTGAGGGTTGGAGGCAGGTTGGAGGCAGGTTGGAGGCAGGTTGCTAGCGGAGTGCCACAGGGATCAGTGCTTGGTCCTCTGCTCTTTGTGATTTTTATTAATGACTTAGAGGAGGGGGCTGAAGGGTGGATCAGTAAATTTGCTGATGACACCAAGATTGGTGGAGTAGTGGATGAGGTGGAGGGCTGTTGTAGGCTGCAAAGAGACATAGATAGGATGCAAAGCTGGGCTGAAAAATGGCAAATGGAGTTTAACCCTGATAAATGTGAGGTGATTCATTTTGGTAGGACTAATTTAAATGTGGATTACAGGGTCAAAGGTAGGGTTCTGAAGACTGTGGAGGAACAGAGAGATCTTGGGGTCCATATCCACAGATCTCTAAAGGTTGCCACTCAAGTGGATAGAGCTGTGAAGAAGGCCTATAGTGTGTTAGCTTTTATTAACAGGGGGTTGGAGTTTAAGAGCCGTGGGGTTATGCTGCAACTGTACAGGACCTTGGTGAGACCACATTTGGAATATTGTGTGCAGTTCTGGTCACCTCGCTATAAGAAGGATGTGGAAGCGCTGGAAAGAGTGCAGAGGAGATTTACCAGGATGCTGCCTGGTTTGGAGGGTAGGTCTTATGAGGAAAGGTTGAGGGAGCTAGGGCTGTTCTCTCAGGAGTGGAGAAGGCTGAGGGGAGACTTAATAGAGGTTTATAAAATGATGAAGGGGATAGATAGAGTGAACGTTCAAAGACTATTTCCTCGGGTGGATGGAGCTATTACAAGGGGGCATAACTTTAGGGTTCATGGTGGGAGATATAGGAAGGATATCCGAGGTAGGCTATTTACGCAGAGAGTGGTTGGGGTGTGGAATGGACTGCCTGCAGTGATAGTGGAGTCAGACACTTTAGGAACATTTAAGCGGTTATTGGATAGGCACATGGAGCACACCAGGATGATAGGGAGTGGAATAGCTTGATCTTGGTTTCGGATAAAGCTCGGCACAACATCGTGGGCCGAAGGGCTTGTTCTGTGCTGTACTGTTCTATGTTCTATCTGAGCGATTCGAACCCGCTCACTCCAGGGAGACTGCTGGTCAGGAGATAAAGGATCAGAGTCTCTCTGTTTCTCTCTCTTGGGAACCCACTCGAGTGCTGTGGGTACAGGGTGGCTATTGTCCCACCGACAAGGGAGAGAATCACTCAGGCCTTGGTGGCAGTTTTGGGATAGCTGTGTGATATCAGGATCAGGCTACCGGTCAGGTATAAACGGTGAGCCTGGTTCAGCGCTCTCTCCTGTGGAGTTGCCCCAGTGCGGCATTCCCCAATCCTTTGAAATTTGTAGGAGAGAGACACTCACAGCTATTGGCAGACCCCCAAATACCGGCCCGCAAGTGGAGTAAAAAGAAAGATCCCGCTACAACCAGTCAGCACTATTTCCATTCTTGCTTGCTATATTGTTGAGATTACAGCATTGTAGATAATGTCTTGGAGTATGTTCCATTTCACTCTGGGCTCCTGGCTGGGAATGCTCAACAGCGCCTGTTCAAAGGAGTTGGGGCAGCCTGGTGGCACAGTGGTTAGCACTGCTGTCTCACAGCGCCAGGGACCTGGGTTCAATTCTGGCCTCGGGTCACTATCGATATGGAGCCTGAACGTTCTCCCCATGTCTGCGTGGATTTCCTCTGGATGCTCCAGCTTCCTCCCACAGTCCAAGGATGTGCAGGGTTAGGTGGATTGGTCATGCAAAGCTGACCCTTTGTGTCAGGAGGATTAGCAGGATAAATACGTGGGATTACGGGATAGGGCCTGGGTGGGATTGTTGTTGGTGCAGGCTTGATAGGCTGAATGGCCTCCTTCTGCACTGTAGGATTCTACGATTCTATGAGTTGAGGAAATATTGGTTTATATCTGGGTGACAATGTGGCTGACTTTTGTACGAAGAAAGATTCACTGTCCAATTCCCAATGATTCACTCCCCCAATCCCCAGTGATTTTCCCCTGGGATGCCCAGTTATTAACTCCACAGATCACCAGTGATTCACTCCCCGGATCTCCCAGATACACCCCCGATCCCCAGTGAATCCATATACAGATCCCAAGTGAGTCACTTCCCCGATCCCCAGTGATTCACATCCAGGATCCCCAGTGATTCATTCCTTGATCCCCAGCGATTCACTCCCCCGATCCCCCATTGATACGCTCCCCCGAACCCCAGAAATTCTCTCCCTCAATCCTCAATGATTCACTCCCCAATCTCCAGTGATTCACTCCCCCAACTGCTCTCCAGACCCCCAGTTATTCACTCCCCCAATCCCCAGCTGTGAACTCTCCGATACCCAGTGATTCATTCTATCGGTCCCCCAGATACAACCCCCGATCCCTAGTGAATCTATCCATTGGTCCCAAGTGAATCAATCCCCGATAACCAGTGATTCATTCCCGGCTCCATTAGACAATAAGATATAGGAGCAGCCATTTGGCCCATCGAGTCTGCTCCACCATTCAATCATGGATGATATGTTTCTCAACCCCATTGTCCCACCTTTTCCCCGTAACCTTTGATCCCCTTACCAATCAAGTGCCTGTCCATCTCTGCCTTAAATATACTCAATAGCCTGGCCTATTGTGGCAATGAATGCCACAGATTCACCACCCTCTGGCTGAAGAAATTCCTCCTCATCTCGGTTTTAAACGGTGATCCCTTTACTCTGAGACTGTGTCTTCGGATCCGAGTCTCTCCTACAAATAGAAACATCTTCCCCACATCCCCTCTACCCAGGCCTTTCAGTATTCTGTAAGCTTCAATGAGATCGCCCCTCATCCTACTAAACTCCATTGAGTACAGGCCCAGAGTCCTCAAACGTCAGGCCCTTCATTCCCGGGATCATTTTTGTAAACATCCTCTGGACCCTTTACAAGGCCAGCACATCTTTCCTTAGATACAGGGTCCAAAATTGCTCACAGGACTCCAAATGTGGTCTGATCACAGCCTTATACAGCCTCAGCAATACATCCCTGCTTTTGATCCCCACCGATGCAGCCCCCTCCCTGACCCCCAGTGAATCCATCTGCTGATCCCAAGTGAATCATTCCCTGAACCCCACCGATTCACTCCACAGTTCACAATGATTCACTCCCACAATTCAGCTCTGAAAAAGGGTCATCCTGACTCGAAACTTTGACTCTATTCTCTCTCCACAGATGCTGTCAGATCTGCTGAGATTTTCCATCATGTTCTGTTTTTCTTTCAGATTCCAGCATCCGCAGTATTTTGCCTTTATCCCCAGTGATTAAGTCCACCAATCCACAGTTATTCTTTGCCCAATTCCCAGTGATTCACTCCCCTGATCTCCAACAAGTCACTCCTTGAGCCTCAGCGATTCACCCCCACAATCCTGATTCAGCAGATCCCCAGTTATTCACTTCCCGATTCCCAGTGAATCCATCCACTGACTCCAATGATTTAATAACCCAATCACCAATGATTCACTCAGCAGATCTGCAGTGATTCACTCCATGATCTCCAATGATTAAGTCCACCGATCCCCAGTTATTATTTCCCCAATGCCCAGTGATGCACTCCCCTGATTCCCAGTGATATCCCCCTGGGATCCCAGTGATTCACTCCATGATCCCCAGAGATTTATTCCCTGATCCCCAGCGATTCATTCCTCTGAAACCCAGTGTCTGAATCCCCCAATACCCAGTGATTCGCTCCCCTGATTCCATGATTCACTTCCCTAGATCCCCAGTACTTCACTCCCATAATCCCCTAAGATCACTCCCCCATTCCCCAGTGGTTCACTTCCCCCGATCCCCAAAGATTCACTCCCCCGATCCCCAGTGATTCGCTCCCCCAATCACGAGTTATTCGCTCATTCGATCCGCAGTGATTCGCTCCCCCGATCCCCAGTAATTCTCTCCCCCGATCCCCAGTAATTCTCTCCCCCGATCCCCAGTGATTCTCTCCCCCGATCCCCAGTAATTCTCTCCCCCGATCCCCAGTAATTCTCTCCCCCGATCCACAGTGACTTGCTCCCCCGATCCACAGTGTTCGCTCCCCCGATCCCAGTGATTCGCTCCCCCGAACCCCAGTCATTCGCTCCCCCGATCCCCAGTGATTCGCTCCCCCGATCCACAGTGTTCGCTCCCCCGATCCCAGTGATTTGCTCCCCCGATCCACAGTGTTCGCTCCCCCGATCCCAGTGATTCGCTCCCCCGATCCCCAGTGATTCGCTCCCCCGATCCCCAGTGATTCGCTCCCCCGATCCACAGTGATTCGCACCCCCGATCCCCAGTCATTCGCTCCCCCGATCCCCAGTGATTCGCTCCCCCGATCCCCAGTGATTCGCTCCCCCGATCCCCAGTGATTCGCTCCCCCGATCCCCAGTCATTCGCTCCCCCGATCCACAGTCATTCGCTCCCCCGATCCACAGTGATTCGCTCCCCCGATCCCCAGTGATTCGCTCCCCCGATCCCCAGTGATTCGCTCCCCCGATCATGAGTGATTCGCTCACCCGATCCACAGTGATTCGCTCCCCCGATCCCCAGTGATTCACTCCCCCGATCCCCAGCGATTCACTCCCCCGATCCCCAGCGATTCACTCCCCCGATCCCCAGTGATTCGCTCCCCCAATCATGAGTGATTCGCTCATTCGATCCGCAGTGATTCGCTGATTCGATCCGCAGTGATTCGCTGATTCGATCCGCAGTGATTCGCTACCCCGATCCCCAGTAATTCTCTCCCCCGATCCCCAGTGATTCGCTCCCCTGATCCCCAGTGATTCGCTTCCCCGATCCCCAGTGATTCGCTTCCCCGATCCACAGTGATTTGCTCCCCCGATCCACAGTGTTCACTCCCCCGATCCCCAGTGATTCGCTCCCCCGATCCCCAGTGATTCGCTCCCCCGATCCCCAGTGATTCGCTCCCCCGATCCCCAGTGATTCGCTCCCCCGATCCCCAGTGATTCGCTCCCCCGATCCACAGTGATTCGCTCCCCCGATCCCCGGTGATTCGCTCCCCCGATCCCCAGTGATTCGCTCCCCCGATCCACAGTGATTCGCTCCCCCGATCCCCAGTGATTTACTCCCCCGATCCGCAGTGATTCACTCCCCTGATCCCCAGTGATTCGCTCCCCCGATCCCCAGTCATTCGCTCCCCCGATCCCCAGTGATTCGCTCCCCCGATCCCCAGTGATTTGCTCCTCCGATCCCCAGTCATTCGCTCCCCCAATCCCCAGTGATTCACTCCCCCGATCCCCAGTGATTCACTCCCCCGATCCCCAGTGATTCGCTCTCCCGAGCCACAGTGATTCGCTCCCCCGATCCCCAGTGATTCGCTCCCCCGATCCCCAGTGATTCGCTCCCCCGATCCCCAGTGATTCGCTGCCCCGATCCCAAGTGATTCCCTCATTCGATCCCCAGTGATTCGCTATCCTGATCCCCAGTGATTCGCTACCCCGATCCCAAGTGATTCGCTCCCCTGATCCCCAGTGATTCACTCCCCCGATCCCCAGCGATTCACTCCCCCGATCCCCAGCGATTCACTCCCCCGATCCCCAGCGATTCACTCCCCCGATCCCCAGCGATTCACTCCCCCGATCCCCAGCGATTCACTCCCCCGATCCCCAGCGATTCACTCCCCCGATCCCCAGCAATTCGCTCCCCCGATCCCCAGCGATTCACTCCCCCGATCCCCAGCGATTCACTCCCCCGATCCCCAGCGATTCACTCCCCCGATCCCCAGTGATTCGCTCCCCCAATCTCCAGGGATTTTCTCCCTCGATCCCCAGTGATTCGCTCCCCTGATCCCCAGTGATTCACTCCCCCGATTCCCAGCGATTCACTCCCCCGATCCCCAGTGATTCACTCCCCCGAACCCCAGTGATTCACTCCCCCATTCCCAGCAATTCACTCCCCCGATCCCCAGTGATTTACTCCCCCGATCCCCAGCAATTCGCTCCCCGATCCCCAGTGATGCACTCCCCCATTCCCAGCTATTCACTCCCCCGATCCCCAGCAATTCGCTCCCCTGATCCACAGCGATTCACTAAACCGATCCCCAGTGATTCACTCGCCCATTCCCAGCGATTCACTAAACCGATCCCCAGTGATTCATTCCCCCATTCCCAGCAATTCACTCCCCCAATTCCCAGTGATTCACTCTCCCGATCCCCAGTGATCCGTTCCCCCGATCCACAGTGATTCGCTCCCCCAATCCACTGTGATTCG
Organism: Mustelus asterias; assembly: GCF_964213995.1. Lineage (NCBI taxonomy): Eukaryota > Metazoa > Chordata > Chondrichthyes > Carcharhiniformes > Triakidae > Mustelus > Mustelus asterias. The sequence continues at coordinate 46,412,516 of NC_135808.1, read as the reverse complement.
CTCTCCCGATCACGAGTGATTCGCTCAGTCGAACCGCAGTGATTTGCTACCCCGATCCCAGTGTTTCGCTCCCCCGATCCCCATTGATTCACTCCCCCATCCCCAGTAATTCACTCTCCCGATCCACAGTGATTCGCTCCCCCGATCCCCAGTGATTCGCTCCCCCGATCCGCAGTGATTCGCTCCCCCGATCCCCAGTGATTCACTCCCCCAATCCCTTGCGATTCACTCCCCTGATCCCTAGCGATTCACTCCCCCGATCCCCAGTGATTCACTCCCCCAATCCGCAGTGATTCGCTCCCCCGATCCCCAGCGATTCACTCCCCCGATCCCTCGCGATTCACTCCCCCAATCCCTCGTGATTCACTCCCCCGATCCCCAGCGATTCACTCCCCCGATCCCCAGTGATTCGCTCCCCCGATCCCTAGTGATTCGCTGCCTCAATCCGCAGTGGTTCGTTCCCCCAATCCCCAGTGATTCGCTCCCCCAATCTCCAGGGATTTGCTCCCCCGATCCCCAGTGATTCACTCCCTCGATCCCCATTGATTCGCTCCCCCAATCCCCAGTGATTCACTCCCCTGATCCCCAGCAATTCACTCCCCCGATCCCCAGCGATTCACTCCCCGAATCCCCAGTGATTCACTCCCCCAATCCCCAGTGATTCACTCCCACGATTCAACTCTGACAAAGGGTCATCCTGACTCGAAACTTTGACTCTATTCTCTCTCCACAGATGCTGTCAGATCTGCCTAGATTTTCTATCATTTTCTGTTTTACTTTCAGATTCCAGCATCCGCAGTATTTTGCCTTTATCCCCAGTGATTAAGTCCACCTATCCACAGTTATTCTTTGCCCAATTCCCAGTGATTCACTCCCCTGATCTCCAACAAGTCACTCCTTGAGCCTCAGCGATTCACCCCCACAATCCTGATTCAGCAGATCCCCAGTTATTCACTTCCCGATTCCCAGTGAATCCATCCACGGACTCCAATGATTTAATCACCCAGTCACCAATGATTCACTCAGCAGATCTGCAGTGATTCACTCCATGATCTCCAATGATTAAGTCCACCGATCCCCAGTTATTATTTCCCCAATGCCCAGTGATGTAATCCCCTGATTCCCGGTGATATCCCCCTGGGATCCCAGTGATTCACTCCATGATCCCCAGAGATTTATTCCCTGATCCCCAGCGGTTCATTCCTCTGAAACCCAGTGTCTGAATCCCCCAATCCCCAGTGATTCGGTCCCCTGATTCACTTCCCCAGATCCCCAGTACTTCACTCCTATAATCCCCTATGATCACTCGCCCGTTCCCCAGTGGTTCACTTCCCCCGATCCCCAAAGATTCACTCCCCCGATCCCCAGTGATTCGCTCCCCCGATCAACAGTGATTTGCTCCCTCGATCCCCAGTGATTCGCTCCCCCAATCACCAGCGATTCACTCCCCCGATCCCCAGCAATTCACTCCCCTGATCCCCAGAGATTCACTCCCCCAATCCGCAGAGATTCACTCCCCCAATCCGCAGAGATTCACTCCCCCAATCCGCAGAAATTCACTCCCCCAATCCCCAGAGATTCACTCCCCCAATCCGCAGAGATTCACTCCCCCAATCCGCAGAGATTCACTCCCCCAATCCGCAGAAATTCACTCCCCCAATCCCCAGAGATTCACTCCCCCAATCCGCAGAGATTCACTCCCCCGATTCCCAGAGTTTCACTCCCCTGATCCCCAGCGATTCAACCCCCATCCCCAGCGATTCAATCCCCCAATCCCCAGTGATTCGCTCCCCCGATCCCCAGTGATTCACTCCCCCGATCCCGTGATTCACTCCCCCATCCCCAGTGATCCACTCCGCTGATGCCCAGCGATTCACTCCTCTGATCCCGAGTGATTCACTCCCCAGATCCCCAGTGATTCACTCCGCCGATCCCCAATGATTCATCCCCCCATCCCCAGCGATTCAATCCCCCAATCCCCAGTGATTCGCTCCCCCGATCCCCAGTGATTCACTCCCCCGATCCCGTGATTCACTTCCCCATCCCCAGTGATCCACTCCGCTGATGCCCAGCGATTCACTCCTCTGATCCCGAGTGATTCACTCCCCAGATCCCCAGTGATTCACTCCGCCGATCCCCAATGATTCACTCCCCCGAACCCCAGTGATTCACTCTCCCGATTCCCAGTGATCCACTCCCCCATCCCCAATAATTCACTACCCCGATCCCCAGTGATTCACTCCCCCATCCCCAGTGATTAACTTCACTGATCCCCAGCAATTCACTCCCCTGATCCCCAGTGATTAACTCCCCTGATCCCCAGTGATTAACTCCCCCATCCCCAGTGATTAACTTCACTGATCCCCAGCAATTCACCCCCCTGATCCCCAGTGATTAACTCCCGTGATCCCCAGTGATTCACTCCCCCAATCCCCAGTGAATCACTCCCCCGATCCCCAGTGATTCACTAACCTAATCCCCAGCGATTCACTCCCCCAATCCCGTGATTCACTGTCTCGATCCCCAGTGATTCACTAACCCGATCCCGAGCGATTCACTCCCCCGATCCACAGTGATTCACTCCCCTGAACCACAGTGATTCACTCCCCCGACCCACAGTGATTGACTGCCCCGACCCACAGTGATTCACTCCCCTGAACCACAGTGATTCACTCCCGCGACCCACAGTGATTCACTCCCCCGACCCACAGTGATTCACTGCCCTGACCCACAGTGATTGACTGCCCCGACCCACAGTGATTCACTCCCCCGACCCACAGTGATTCACTGCCCCGACCCACAGTGATTCACTCCCCCTACCCAAGGTGAGTCACTCCCCCGACCCACAGTGATTCACTCCCCCGACCCACAGTGAGTCACACCACCGACACACAGTGATTCACTGCCCCGACCCACAGTGATTCACTCCCCCTACCCACAGTGAGTCACTCCCCCGACCCACAGTGATTCACTGCCCCGACCCACAGTGATTCACTCCCCCTACCCACAGTGATTCACTCCCCCGACCCACAGTGATTCACTGCCCCGACCCACAGTGATTCACTCCCCCTACCCACAGTGAGTCACTCCCCCGACCCACAGTGATTCACTGCCCCGACCCACAGTGAGTCACTCCCCCTACCCACAGTGAGTCACTCCCCCGACCCACAGTGATTCACTCCCCCGACCCACAGGGATTCACTCCCCCGACCCACAGTGATTCACACCCCCGACCCACAGTGATTCACTCCCCCGACCCACAGTGATTCACTCCCCCGACCCACAGTAATTGACTCCACCGACCCAGAGTGATTCACTTCCCCGACCCACAGGGATTCTCCCCCCCGACCCACACTGATTCACTCCCCCGACCCACAGTGATTCACTCCCCCGAGCCACAGTGATTGACTGCCCCGACCCACACTGATTCACTCCCCCGACCCACACTGATTCACTGCCCTGACCCACAGTGATTCACTCCCCCGAACCACTGTGATTCTCTCCCCCGACCCACTGTGATTCACTCCGCCGACCCACAGTGAATCACTCCCCCGACCGACAGTGATTCACTCACCCGACCCACAGTGATTCACTCCCCCGACTACAGTGATTCACTCCCCCGACCCACAGTGATTCACTCCCCCGACCCACAGTGATTCACTCCCCCGACCCACAGTGATTCACTCCCCCGACCCACAGTGATTCACTCCCCCGACCCACAGTGATTCACTCCCCCGACCCAGTGTGATTCACTCCCCGGACCGACAGTGATTCACTCCCCCGACCCACAGTGATTCACTACCGCGACCGACAGTGATTCACTCCCCCGACGCACAGTGATTGACTGCCCCGGCTGACAGTGATTCACTCCCCCGGCCGACAGTGATTCACTGCCCCGACCCACAGTGATTCACTGCCCCGAACCAGCGTGATTGACTGCCGTGACCCACACTGATTCACTCCCCCGACCCACAGTGATTGACTGCCCCGACCCACTGTGATTCACTCCCCCGACCCACAGTGATTCACTGCCCTGACCCACAGTGATTCACTGCCCGAACCCACAGTGATTCACTGCCCTGACCCACAGTGATTCACTGCCCGACCCACAGTGATACATTGCCCTGACCCACAGTGATTCACTGCCCGAACCCACAGTGATTCACTCCCCCGACCCACAGTTATTGACTGCCCCGACCCACGGTGATTCACTGCCCCGACCCACAGTGGTTCACTCCCCCGACACACAGTGATTCACTGCCCCGACCCACAGTGATTCACTCCCCCGACCCACAGTGATTCACTCCCCCGACCCACAGTGATTCACTCACCCGAACCCCAGTGATTCACTGCCCCGACCCACAGTGATTCACTGCCCCGACCCACAGTGATTCACTCCCCCGACCCACAGTGATTCACTCACCCGAACCCCAGTGATTCACTGCCCCGACCCAAACTGATTCACTCCCCCGACCCACAGTGATTCACTCCCCCGACCCACAGTGATTGACTCCGCCGACCCACAGTGATTCAGTCCCCTGACCCACAGCGATTCACTGCCCCGACCCACAGGGATTCACTCCCCCGACCCACAGTGATTCACTCCCCCGACCCACAGGGATTCACTCCCCCGACCCACAGTGATTCACTCCCCCGACCCACAGTCATTCACTCCCCCGACCCACAGTGATTCACTCCCCCGACTCACAGTGATTGACTGTCCCGACCTACCGTGATTCACTCCCCCGACCCACAATGATTCACTCCCTCGACCCACAGTGATTCACTCCCCCGACCCACAGTGATTGACTCCACCGACCCACAGTGATTCACTCCCCCGACCCACAGTGATTCTCACCCCCGACCCACAGTGATTCTCACCCCCGACCCACACTGATTCACTCCCCCGAACCACACTGATTCTCCCCGTCCGACCCACACTGATTCACTCCCCCGACCCACAGTGATTCTCCCCCCCGACCCACCCTGATTCACTCCCCCGACCCACAGTGATTCAATCCCCCGACCCACACTGATTCACTCCCCCGACCCACACTGATTCACTCCCCCGACCGACAGTGATTCACTCCCCCGACCCTCAGTGATTCACTCCCCCGACCCACAGTGATTGACTGCCCCGACCAACAGTGATTCTCTCCCCCGACCCACAGTGATTGACTGCCCCGAACCACAGTGATTCACTGCCCCGACCCACAGTGATTCACTGCCCCAACCCACAGTGATTGACTGCCCCGAACCACCGTGATTCACTGCCGCGACACACAGTGATTGACTGCCCCGACCCACAGTGATTCACTCCCCGACCCCCAGTGATTCACTCCCCCGACCCACAGTGATTCACTCCCCGACCCCCAGTGATTCACTCCCCCGACCCACAGTGATTCACTCCCCGACCCACAGTGATTCACTCCCCCGACCCACAGTGATTCACTACCCCGACCCACAGTGATTCACTGCCCCGACCCACAGTGATTGACTGCCCCGACCCACATTGATTCACTCCCCCGACCCACAGTGATTCACTGCCCTGACCCACAGTGATTCACTGCCCCGACCCACAGTGATTCACTGCCCCGACCCACAGTGATTCACTGCCCCGACCCACAGTGATTCACTGCCCCGACCCACAGTGATTCTCTCCCCCGACCCACAGTGATTCACTGCCCTGACCCACAGTGATTCACTGCCCCGACCCACAGTGATTCACTGCACCGACACACAGTGATTCACTCCCCCTACCCACAGTGATTCACTGCCCTGACCCACAGTGATTCACTCCCCCGACCCACAGTGATTCACTGCCCTGACCCACAGTGATTCACTGCCCCGACCCACAGTCATTGACTGCCCCGACCCATAGTGATTCACTGCCCAGACCCACAGCGATTGACTGCCCCGACCCACAGTGATTCACTGCCCCGACCCACAGTGATTCACTGCCCCGACCCACAGTGATTCACTCCCCGACCCACAGTGATTCACTGCCCCGACCCACAGTGATTCACTGCCCCGACCCACAGTTATTCACTCCCTGACCCACAGTGATTCACTGCCCGAACCCACAGTGATTCACTCCCCCGACCCACAGTGATTCACTGCCCTGACCCACAGTGATTCACTGCCCTGACCCACAGTGAATAACTGCCCCGACCCACAGTGATTCACTCCCCCGACCCGCAGTGATTCTCTGCCCCGACCCACAGTGATTCACTCCCCCGACCCACAGTGATTCACTCCCCCGACCCCCAGTGATTCACTGCCCCGACCCACAGTGATTCACTGCCCCGACCCACAGTGATTCACTGCCCCGACCCACAGTGATTCACTCCCCCGACCCACAGTGATTCACTCCCCCGACCCACAGTGTTTCACTGCCCAGACCCACAGTGATTGACTCCCCCGACCCACAGTGATTCACGCCCCTGACCCACGGTGATTCACTCCCACGACCCACAGTGATTGACTCCACCGACCCACAGTGATTCACTGCCCAGACCCACAGTGATTGACTCCCCCGACCCACAGTGATTGCCTCCCCCGACCCACAGTGATTCACTGCCCCGACCCACAGTGATTCACTCCCCCGACCCCCAGTGATTGACTCCCCCGACCCACAGTGATTCACTGCCCCGACCCACAGTGATTCACTGCCCCGACCCACAGAGATTCACTGCCCCGACCCACAGTGATTCACTGCCCAGACCCACAGTGATTCACTGCCCCGACCCACAGTGATTCACTGCCCCGACACACAGTGAATGACTGCCCCGACCCACAGTGATTCACTGCCCCGACCCACAGTGATTCACTGCCCCGACCCACAGTGATTCACTCCCCTGACCCACAGTGATTCACTCCCCCGACCCACAGTGATTCAGTCCCCCGACCCACAGTGATTCACACCCCCGACCCACAGTGATTCACTCCCCCGACCCACGGTGATTCACTCCCCTGACCCACGGTGATTGACTCCCCCGACCCACAGTGATTCACTCCCCCGACCCACGGTGATTGACTCCCCCGACCCACAGTGATTCTCTCCCCCGACCAACAGTGATTCACACCCCCGAACCATTGTGATTCACTCCCCCGACCCACAGTGATTCTCTCCCCCGACCCACAGTGATTCACTGCCCCGACCCACAGTGATTCTCTCCCCCGGCCAACGGTGATTCACTCCCCCGACCCACAGTGATTCACTCCCCCGACCCACAGTGATTCACTCCCCGACCCCCAGTGATTCACTGCCCCAACCCACAGTGATTCTCCCCCCGATCCACAGTGATTCTCCCCCCGACCCACAGTGATTCACTGCCCCGACCCACAGTGATTCTCTCCCCCGACCCACAGTGATTCACTCCCCCGACCCACAGTGATTCACTCCCCCGACCCACAGTGATCCACTCCCCGACCCCCAGTGATTCACTGCCCCGACCCACAGTGATTGACTGCCCCGAACCACCGTGAATGACTGCCGCGACACACAGTGATTCACTGCCCCAACCCACAGTGATTCACTCCCCCGACCCACAGTGATTCACTCCCCCGACCCACAGTGATTCACTCCCCCGACCCACAGTGATTGACTCCGCCGACCCACAGTGATTCACTCCCCCGACCCACAGTGATTCACTCCCCCGACTCACAGTGATTCACTGCCCTGACCCACAGTGATTCACTGCCCTGACCCACAGTGATTCACTACCCCGACCCACAGTGACTCACTGTCCCGACCCACAGTGATTCACTCCCCCGACCCACAGTCATTCACTCCCCCGACCCACAGTCATTCACTCCCCCGACCCACAGTGATTCACTCCCCCGACCCACAGTGATTCACTCCCCTGACCCACAGTGATTCACTCCACCGACCCACATTGATTGACTCCCCCGACACACAGTGATTCTCTCCCCCGACCCACAGTGATTCACTCCCCCGACCCACAATGATTCTCTCCCCCGACCTACAGTGATTCACTCCCCCGACCCACAGTGATTCACTCCCCCGACCCACAGTGATTCACTACCCCGTCCCACAGTGATTCACTCCCCCGACCCACAGTGATTCACTCCCCCGACCCACAGTGATTCACTCCCCCGACCCCCAGTGATTCACTGCCCCGACCCACAGTGATTCACTGCCCCGACCCACAGTGATTCACTCCCCCGACCCACAGTGATTCACTCCCCCGACCCACAGTGTTTCACTGCCCAGACCCACAGTGATTGACTCCCCCGACCCACAGTGATTGCCTCCCCCGACCCACAGTGATTCACTGCCCCGACCCACAGTGATTCACTCCCCCGACCCCCAGTGATTGACTCCCCCGACCCACAGTGATTCACTGCCCCGACCCACAGTGATTCACTGCCCCGACCCACAGAGATTCACTGCCCCGACCCACAGTGATTCACTGCCCAGACCCACAGTGATTCACTGCCCCGACCCACAGTGATTCAGTGCCCCGACACACAGTGAATGACTGCCCCGACCCACAGTGATTCACTGCCCCGACCCACAGTGATTCACTCCCCCGACCCACAGTGATTCACTCCCCCGACCCACAGTGATTCACTCCCCCGACCCACAGTGATTCACTCCACCGACCCACAGTGATTCACTCCATCGACCCACAGTGATTAACTCCCCCGACCCACAGCGATTCACTGGCCCGACCCATTGTGATTCACTCCCCCGACCCCCAGTCATTCACTCCCCCGACCCATAGTGAGTCACTGCCCCGACCCCCAGTGATTCACTGCCCCGACCCACAGTGATTCACTCCCCCGACCCACAGTGATTCTCTCCCCCGACCCACAGTGATTCTCCCCCCGACCCACCGTGATTCACTCCCCCGACCCACCGTGATTCACTTCCCCGACCTACAGTGATTCACTCCCCCGACCCACATTGATTCTCTCCCCCGACCCACAGTGATTCACTCCCCCGACCCACAGTGATTGACTCCCCCGACCCACAGTGATTAACTCCCCCGACCCACAGTGATTCTCTCCCCCGACCCACAGTGATTCACTCCCCCGACCCACAATGATTCTCTCCCCTGACCTACAGTGATTCACTCCCCCGACCCACAGTGATTCACTCCCCCGACCCACAGTGATTCACTACCCCGTCCCACAGTGATTCACTCCCCTGACCCACAGTGATTCACTCCCCCGACCCACAGTGATTCTCTCCCCCGACCCACAGTGATTCAGTCCCCCGACCCACAGTGATTCACACCCCCGACCCACAGTGATTCACTCCCCCGACCCACGGTGATTCACTCCCCCGACCCACGGTGATTGACTCCCCCGACCCACAGTGATTCACTCCCCCGACCCACGGTGATTGACTCCCCCGACCCACAGTGATTCTCTCCCCCGACCAACAGTGATTCACACCCCCGAACCATTGTGATTCACTCCCCCGACCCACAGTGATTCTCTCCCCCGACCCACAGTGATTCACTGCCCCGACCCACAGTGATTCTCTCCCCCGGCCAACGGTGATTCACTCCCCCGACCCACAGTGATTCACTCCCCCGACCCACAGTGATTCACTCCCCGACCCCCAGTGATTCACTGCCCCAACCCACAGTGATTCTCCCCCCGATCCACAGTGATTCTCCCCCCGACCCACAGTGATTCACTGCCCCGACCCACAGTGATTCTCTCCCCCGACCCACAGTGATTCACTCCCCCGACCCACAGTGATTCACTCCCCCGACCCACAGTGATCCACTCCCCGACCCCCAGTGATTCACTGCCCCGACCCACAGTGATTGACTGCCCCGAACCACCGTGAATGACTGCCGCGACACACAGTGATTCACTGCCCCAACCCACAGTGATTCACTCCCCCGACCCACAGTGATTCACTCCCCCGACCCACAGTGATTGACTCCGCCGACCCACAGTGATTCACTCCCCCGACCCACAGTGATTCACTCCCCCGACTCACAGTGATTCACTGCCCTGACCCACAGTGATTCACTGCCCTGACCCACAGTGATTCACTACCCCGACCCACAGTGACTCACTGTCCCGACCCACAGTGATTCACTCCCCCGACCCACAGTCATTCACTCCCCCGACCCACAGTCATTCACTCCCCCGACCCACAGTGATTCACTCCCCCGACCCACAGTGATTCACTCCCCTGACCCACAGTGATTCACTCCACCGACCCACATTGATTGACTCCACCGACCCACAGAGATTCACTGCCCCGACACACAGTGATTTACTGCCCCGACCCACAGTGATCCACTCCCCCGACCCACAGTGATTCACTGCCCCGACCCACAGTGATTCACTGCCCCGACACACAGTGATTCACTGCCCCGACACACAGTGAATGACTGCCCCGACCCACAGTGATTCACTCCCCCGACCCACAGTGATTCACTGGCCCGACCCATAGTGATTCACTCCCCCGACCCCCAGTGATTCACTCCCCCGACCCATAGTGATTCACTGCCCCGACCCCCAGTGATTGACTCCCCCGACCCACAGTGATTCACTCCCCCGATCCAATGTGATTCACTCCCCCGACCCACAGTGATTGACTCCCCCGACCTACAGTGATTAACTCCCCCGACCCACAGTGATTCTCTCTCCCGACCCACAGTGATTCACTGCCCCGACCTACAGTGATTCACTCCCCCGACCCACAGTGATTCACTCCCCCGACTCACAGTGATTCACTCCCCCGACCCACAGTGATTCACTCCCCCGACCCACAGTGATTCACTCCCCCGACCCACAGTGATTCACTCCCCCGACCCACAGTGATTCTCTCCCCCGACCCACAGTGATTCTCTCCCCCGACCCACAGTGATTCAGTCCCCCGACCCACAGTGATTCACTCCCCCGACCCACGGTGATTGACTCCCCCGACCCACAGTGATTCACTCCCTCGACCCCCGGTGATTCACTCCCTCGACCCCCAGTGATTCACTCCCCCGACCTACAGTGATTCACTCTCCCGATCCCCAGTGATCCACTCCCCCGATCCCCAGTGATCCACTCCCCAGAACCCCAATAATTCACTCACCAAGTTTTTAATGATTCACTCTCCAGATCCACAGTGATTCACTCGCCCATGATTCACTCCCCAGGTCGCTAGCGATTCACTGCCCAGAACCCCAATGATTCACTCATCAGGTCCCCAGCAATTCACTCCCCAGAACCCCAATGATTCACTCATCAGGTCCTCAGCAATTCACTCCCCAGAACCCCAATGATTCACTCATCAGGTCCCCAGCAATTCACTCCCCAGAACCCCAATGATTCACTCTCCAGATCTCCAGAAATTCCCTCCCCAGGTTCCCAATGATTCACTCACCAGGTCCCCAGTGATTCACTCCTCTGATCCACAGTGATTCACTCCCCAGTGAATCACTCTCAGGTCCCCAACATTTCACCCCCAGAACCCCAGTGATTCATTCACCAGTTCCCCAATGATTCACTCCCCAAATCATTTCTCCGTTCTTGTAATATATTTTTAAAAGGTGCAGGCTGCTTTAAGTGTTGATGACATGAATTGATGTGTTGTTAATTTTTCTACTGAAGACTTAGTTGAATCTGAGTTATCTGATGACTGTGTTTGCCGCTATATCCTGTGGGAATGGTGCAGAATTAGTTCCAAGAGCATCTACTGATGTATTTCTCGGGTCAAGGACAACAAAATTCCAGAACGTTGTAACCAAAGAGGAGAAGATGTCCTCCTGATCAACTTTCTTATTGACTGTATAATGATTAATGATTCATAGTACTGAGTCTTATTGATTCTATGTGTAACATCATAGTAATTTGTTGTCATGATCACAGACGTAAAGAGTTATATATTTTAAAAAGAGTGCAGGCTGCTTTAAGAACATGATTTGATGGTGATGTCATTGGGGTATGTGTTCAGGCTGCTGTTTTATTATCAGTTTTGTATTTGATGCAGTGCACAGGGCAGCTCTTCAATAAAACCTATTATGTTGAATCTACAAATACAAACCACATTCTTCACTTTCTGTTACCTACCACCCACAACATCGTCAGGACATTGCTGAAAGGAAATTGACAATGAGTGGGATTTTGTTTCATTGAAAATATTGAGAAATGATCCTAAAAGAATTGTGGGTCCTCACAGGTTGGGAAAAAAACAACAAGATTAAAGATGAAAATGCCAGTGCAGAAAGATTCAAGTAAGAAAATGCTCTCCATGTGGTTTTAAAAAAGGTTTTTTTTCTGATTTGAGAAGGGTGAGCTTCCAACAAGTATCTGGCATGTTTGAAAAGAGTGGATGCTTTGCTGTACAACTGGGGTCGTTTGTAAACAAAAAATATCAAGTCAATGGTCTTCAGGGTAAAAAAGGAAGTACTGGGAAAACAGTAAAAACATTATGAATTTGGCGAGTCATTCGAAGATATTCTTCGTGATCATCCAGTTTGTGATCTCCAAAATGAGGCTATCCATATAAGATTGCAATGAACATGCTTTGACTTTAAAGACAGTAGTAGAAATCAGTGTCGATGGAATTGCCCATAAGAAGCCAAAACAGCAACAAGCATCTCACAGATGTGCCAAGATGGGCCATTCAGCAAATGGAACAAGGATTATCAATGCAGAAATTGTAGCAAAATGGGTCACATTGCAAAGGTTTGTTGAGCTCGACCAGCTTCCCCCGAGAAGAAGATTTAGAAGAAGAATGTGGGTATTTTCAAGAAGGAGATGACATTGCATTCTACAATGAATGTCCAGGAATATGAAGATGAGCTCCAACTGAACGTTTATCCTTTCAGGATTAATCGCATAGATTCTGGATGATTCCAAAGTTAATTGGATAACCTATGGAGTTTGACACTGGTGCTGCTGTATCTTTAATTCCCGAGACTACATACCAACAAAAGCTGAAACACCTTGCTTTAAAACCAGCTGATGTGACTTTAAGGACATACACAGAAGAGATTGTGCTATTAAAAGGTTACATCATGGTCAACGTAGAGTTGAGTGGACAACAGTGGAGTTGCCTCTCCATGCCTCTCTATGCCTCTCCAGGGCGGCACGGTAGCACAGTGGTTAGCACTGCTGCTTCACAGCTCCAGGGACCTGGGTTCGATTCCCGGCTTGGGTCACTGTCTGTGTGGAGTTTGCACATTCTCCTCGTGTCTGCGTGGGTTTCCTCCGGGTGCTCCGGTTTCCTCCCACAGTCCAAAGATGTGCGGGTTAGGTTGATTGGCCAGGTTAAAAATTGCCCCTTAGTGTCCTGAGATGTGTAGGTTAGAGAGATTTGTGGGTAAAATATGTAGGGATATGGGGGTAGGGCCTGGGTGGGATTGTGGTCGGTGCAGACTCGATGGGCCGAATGGCCTCTTTCTGTACTGTAGGGTTTCTATGATTCTTCTATGATGTAGTCTGTGGTAATTTTCCAGTTCTATTTGAGAGATAATGATTGGAGAAAATAAAGCTTAACTGGAAAGCTGTCAATAAATTGGTTGATGTCAAAACACAGCACATTCTGGATAAATACAAGAGTGTATTTGAAGAGACAATTGGCTCAATGAAGCGGGTTCAAGTGAAACTCAAGATAAAGTTTAATCATCAATCAAAAAGTCTCAAAGCAGGAGCGGTGTCATGTGCCATTCTTCCCAAGTCCAAAGAAGAATCAATACGGACTGATTAACACTGGTGTGTTATGTCAGGTACAATGAGTGACTTGGCCATCCCACATCGAACATGTCATGAAACCAGATAGTTCAGTTCATATAACAATCATAAATCCAATGTTTTGTGTTGACTAATTTCCGCTTCCTTTAATTGAAGATTTGTTTGCTGGATTATCAGGTGGACAGAAATTCAGCAAGATGGATCTTTCAGAAGCATATCTACAGATGGATAGAGCCACTGAAACAAAACCATTATTTACCATCATTACTCATAAAGATCTTGATCATTATAAAAGATTGCTGTTTGGAATAACATCTGCACCAGTCCTATTCCAAAGATCGATAGATCAGATTCTAAGTGGTCTCTCTAGTGTACAATATTACCTGGGTGATATTCCAATTACAGGGTCCAGTGAACAAGTGCATTTGAATAATTTAGAAGCAACATTGGAACATCTTGAAGTACATGGTCTGTGTATCAAGAAAGAAAAATGTGACTTACTGCAGACATTAATCAAGTATTCAGGTCACTTAATTAATAATAAAGGTCTACATAAAGCACCTAAGAAGATGGAAGCTATTTTCGAATAGCTTCTAATAGGGTGGCACAGTGGCAAAGTGGTTACCATTGCTGCCTCACAGTGCCAGGGACACAGGTTCAATTCCTGTCTGTGTGGAGTCTGCATTTTCTCCTCGCATCCATGTGGGTTTTCTCCAGGTGCTCTGGTTTGCGCCACAGTCCAAAGGATGTGCTGGTTAGGTGCTTTGGCCATGCTAAATTCTCCCTCAGTGTACCCGAACAGGTGCCGGAGTGTGGCGACGAAGAGATTTTCACAGTAACTTCATTGCAGTGTTAATGTAAGCCTATTTGTACTAATAAATAAACTTTAGAAGTACCACATCCGATATATGTGATGCAATTAAGGTCCTTTCTAGGATTAGTAAATGATTATGGCAAATTTGTTCCTCACCCAGCTACCTTATTGAAGCCATTGCATAATTTACTGGATGTGAAACAGTCATGGGTCTGGACAACTGACTGTACGAAGTATACAACGATGGCAAAGATGATTTACAGAAGTCTGAAGTACAAAGAACAAAGAACAGTACAGCACAGGAAACAGGCCCTTCGGCCCTCCAAGCCTGTGCCGCTCCTTGGTCCAACTAGACCAATCGTTTGTATCCCTCCATTCCCAGGCTGCTCATGTGACTATCCAGGTAAGTCTTAAACGATGTCAGCGTGCCTGCCTCCACCACCCTCCTTGGCAGCGCATTCCAGGCCCCCACCACCCTCTGTGTAAAAAACATCCCTCTGATATCTGAGTTATACTTCGCCCCTCTCACCTTGAGCCCGTGACCCCTCGTGATCGTCACCTCCGACCTGGGAAAAAGCTTCCCACTGTTCACCCTATCTATACCCTTCATAATCTTGTACACCTCTATTAGATCTCCCCTCATTCTCCGTCTTTCCAGGGAGAACAACCCCAGTTTACCCAATCTCTCCTCATAGCTAAGACCCTCTATACCAGGCAACATCCTGGTAAATCTTCTCTGCACTCTCTCTAACGCCTCCACGTCCTTCTGGTAGTGCGGCGACCAGAACTGGACGCAGTACTCCAAATGTGGCCTAACCAGCGTTCTATACAGCTGCATCATCAGACTCCAGCTTTTATACTCTATACCCCGTCCTATAAAGGCAAGCATACCATATGCCTTCTTCACCACCTTCTCCACCTGTGTTGCCACCTTCAAGGATTTGTGGACTTGCACACCTAGGTCCCTCTGTGTTTCTATACTCCTGATGACTCTGCCATTTATTGTATAACTCCTCCCTACATTATTTCTTCCAAAATGCATCACTTCGCATTTATCCGAATTAAACTCCATCTGCCACCTCTCCGGCCAATTTTCCAGCCTATCTATATCCTGCTGTATTGCCCGACAATGCTCTTCGCTATCCGCAAGTCCAGCCATTAGGGCGGCACGGTAGCACAGTGGTTAGTACTGCTGCTTCACAGCTCCAGGGTCCCAGGTTCGATTCCCGGCTCGGGTCACTGTCTGTGTGGAGTTTGCACATTCTCCCGGTGTCTGCTTGGTTTCCTCCGGGTGCTCCGGTTTCCTCCCACAGTCCAAAGATGTGCGAGTTAGGTTGATTGGCCAGGTTAAAAATTGCCCCTTAGAGTCCAGAGATGCGTAGGTTAGAGGGATTAGCAGGTAAAATATGTGGGGGTAGGGCCTGGGTGGGATTGTGGTCGGTGCAGACTCGATGGGCCGAATGGCCTCCTTCTGCACTGTAGGGTTTCTATGATTTCTATGATTTCTATCTTCGTGTCATCCGCAAACTTGCTGATTACACCAGTTACACCTTCTTCCAAATCATTTATATATATATCACAAATAGCAGAGGTCCCAGTACAGAGCCCTGCGGAACACCACTGGTCACAGACCTCCAGCCGGAAAAAGACCCTTCGACCACTACCCTCTGTCTCCTATGGCCAAGCCAGTTCTCCACCCATCCAGCCACTTCCCCTTGTATCCCATGAGCCTTAACCTTCTTAACCAACCTGCCATGTGGGACTTTGTCAAATGCCTTACTGAAATCCATATAGACGACATCCACGGCCCTTCCTTCATCAACCGTTTTTGTCACTTCCTCAAAAAACTCCACCAAATTTGTAAGGCACGACCTCCCTCTTACAAAACCATGCTGTCTGTCACTAATGAGATTGTTCCTTTCTAAATGCACATACATCCCGTCTCTAAGAATCCTCTCCAACAACTTCCCTACCACGGACGTCAAGCTCACCGGCCTATAATTTCCTGGGTTATCCCTGCTACCCTTCTTAAACAACGGGACCACATTCGCTATCCTCCAATCCTCAGGGACCTCACCCGTGTCCAAAGAAGCGACAAAGATTTCCGTCAGAGGCCCAGCAATTTCATCTCTCGTCTGGTCATCTTATGGAGTAGGAGCAGTCATTTCACATATTATGCCTTAGGGAGGAGAATGACCAATAGCTTTTACGTGGCATACTGTGACCAATGTTGAATCTAACTATGTTCAGCCAGAAAAAGAATCATTGAGTATAATTTTTGGCGTATGAAGGTTTTAGCAGTATTTATATGGTCGTCATTTCACATTATTGACTGATCATCGACCATATTTTTGGGCCATATAAAGGCAAATTTTCATCAGCTACTCGTCAATGTCAAAGGTAGACACTGACCTTATCCGTACACTCTTACAATATAAAGTATCATCAATCAGAGTGCCATGCTAATGTTGATGCATTATCATGTTTACCTTTACCTATGGCCACCGATTATTTTGATAATATTCTTTATTTTTTGCCAGTAGATAATTTCCTGTGATGGGTTCTCAAGTTCTGTGGCATCAGAGAAATGGTCTCGTGACAGTGAAGGTGATGGATATGGTACTGAATGGAACAATACCTGGAACGCATCATCAACGTCCTGACTTGAAACCATGTGTGTCGAGAAAGCTTGAGTTGACCAGGGTGGGTGTCTATTGTGTGGCATCAGAGTGATCATTCCTCCTAGTCTGTGTAGAAGAGTTCTTGAACAACTACATGAAGGACGTCCTGACATAGTCCTGATGAAGGAATTAGCACGCAATGTGGATGCCCACATTGAAGGAAAAGTGGGACAGTGTCAATCCTGTGCACAAATGAGAAGTGCACCGCCCTTGTCTCCTTTACATCCCTGGGAGTGGCCTAAAAGCCGTGGCAATGATTGCATGTAGATTTTGTTGGTTTTTGAGGGTTACATGATAATTTATGCATACTAAAATTGGCCAGAAATTATCATGAGATGAATTAGACCTGAACAAACCATTGAAAAACTTGAAGAAACTTTTGCAAGATTTGGTAAAGCAGAACAGGTTGTTAGTTCACAGTTTACTTCACAAGAGTTTGAGGATAATTTCAAAGTAAATGGTATTCAGCATATAAAATCTTCACCTTATCATCCATCAACCAGTGGATGAGCTGAAAGTTTCATACAATCCTTGGAACATTCTTTAATAGCTTCAAGAGAGCAATGTTCGTTATCATATCTGGTGAGTAGCTTTTTGTCATCTTATAGAAACGCTACTGATGCGATTACCCAAAGTTCACCTGCTTGGAGAATGATGAGAACTACGTTTGATTTATTACCTTCAGAAACGTCAGCAATAGCAGAGCGTCAACAACAATCTCAAGTTGCGAGATGAGAAATGAGGGCAAAACAACACTCATTTCAACAAAGAGATCGAGTCTTGGCATGTAATTATGCTGCAAGTGAGAAATGGTTACCAGGTATAGTTTTGACAAAGAAAAAACAATTTCTTACATGGTTCAAACCGAAGATGAACTAGTCTGGCGACACCATGCTGACCAATTGTTGTCACCTCAAACTGATTTCTCAGAATCATCTCCGGAAGTACCAACATCTTTAGTCCCGAGTATAGTTAATACTGAATCTGAAGTGCCTGATGATTGTGTCTTTGTTTCGAGACCAAGTGAGAATGACGCAGAACTAGTTCCAAGAAAAGAAGTGTCTGCTGACGTTCCGAATCATACTTCTAAAGTCATGGACAGCTAAATTCCAGAATCAATCAAAGAAGATGAGATGTCTCCTGATGGACTTTCTTATTGACTGTGTACAATGATTAATGATACATCGTACTGTGTCTTGTTAATCCTATGTATAACATCACAGTAATTTGTTGTCATGATCACAAAAAGGGTGCAGGCGGCTTCAAGAGCTGATCACAGGGCAGCTCCTCAATAAAACCTGTTGTGTGTTTGTTTGGATCTATGTGTGCGAAGCATGTTCTTTTCTTTCTGTTAAAACCCACAGCCCCTTAAATAGTCAGGATATTGCAGATTCCCAGTGATTCAAACCCCAAATCCCCCGTGATTAAGACCATAAGATATATGAAATTGGAACAGGAATAGGCAGTTCGGCCCCTCGCGCCTACTCCTCCCGTTCAATCGGATCAGGGCTGATCCAATATTCCTCATGTCCACTTTCCTGTAGCCCTTGATTCCCTTAGTGATCAAACCTCTATCTCAGCCTTGTATATACACAAGCAGTCTGCCCCCACAGCTCTCTGTGGCAAGGAGTTCCAAAAACCCACAACCCTCAGAGAGAAGAAATTCCTCCTCATCTCAGTCTGAAATTGGCACCCCTTTATTCTGAGACTATACCCTCTGGTCTTAGACTCTCCCATGAGGGGAAACATCCTCTCAGCATTTACCCTGTAAAGTCCCTTAAGAATCCTATATGTTTCAATGAGATCATCTCCCATTCTTCTAAATTCCAATAAGTAGAGACCTTTCATCATAAGATAATCCCTCCATACCAGGGATCATTCTAGTGAACATTCTCTGAACTGCATCCAACGAAATATCTTTCCTTAAATAAGGGAACCAAAACTGCTCATTGGTCTCCAGATGAGGTACTTTGTACAATTGCAGTAAGACTCCAACCCCCTTGAAATAAGGGCCAACATTCCATTAGCCTTCCTGATTATCTGCTGCACCTGGGTGCTAGCTTTTGTGTTTTGTGCACAAGTGTCTTTGTGTTGCAGCTTTCTGCAGTTTTTCTCTATTTGAATAATATTCTGTTTTTTTGTTCTCTCTTCCAAAATGAGCAACTTCACATTTTCCCACATTATACTCCATCTGACAACTTATTGCCCAATTACTTAACCTATCAATATCTCATTGTAAACTGTTTGCATCCCTCTCACAACTTCCATTTCCCATCTATTTTTGTGCGTCTGCTAATTTGGCTGCTGTAAATTTGCTTCCCCGATTCCCAG
The DNA here is from genome assembly GCF_964213995.1 of Mustelus asterias. Lineage (NCBI taxonomy): Eukaryota > Metazoa > Chordata > Chondrichthyes > Carcharhiniformes > Triakidae > Mustelus > Mustelus asterias. The sequence goes on along the minus strand of NC_135808.1, from coordinate 46,393,007 downwards.
AGATTCAACCATGCACACACAGTGAATACATCACTAATCCCCAAGGATTCACTCCACAGAACCCCAGGGATTTGCTCCCCAGATCCCCAGGGGTTCGCTCCCCAGATCCCCAGGGGTTCGCTCCCCAGATCCCCAGGGGTTCGCTCCCCGGATCCCCAGAGGTTCGCTCCACGGAACCCCAGGGATTCGCTCCCCGGTCCCCACAGGTTAGCTCCCGGATCCCCAGGGATTCACTCCCCGGAGCCCAGGGATTCACTCTCCAGATCCCTGGGGGTTCGCTCCCCGGTCTCCGGGGGTTAGCTCTCCGGATCCCCAGGGATTCACTCCCTGGATCCCCAGAGATTCACTCCTCGGAGCCCAGAGATTCACTCCCCAGATCCTCAGGGATTCACTTCCCGGATACCCAGGGGTTCACTCCCCGGATACCCAGGGATTCACTCCCTGGATACCCATGGATTCACTCCCCGGATACCCATGGATTCACTCCCCGGATACCCATGGATTCACTCCCCGGATACCCATGGATTCACTCCCCGGATACCCATGGATTCACTCCCCAGATACCCAGGGGTTCACTCCCCGGATCCCCAGGGATTCACTCCATGGATCCCCACGGATTCCCTTTGTGGATCACCAGGGATTCACTTCCCAGATCCCCAGGGATTCACTTGGCGGATCCCCAGGAATTCACTTGGCGGATCTCCAGGGATTCACTACTGGATCTCTTGGGATTCATTTCCCTGATCCTCAGTGATTCACTCCCCTGATCCCCAGTGAATCTATCAACCAATCCCCAGGGATTTGCTCCCCTGATTCCCAATAATTCACACCCCGCTTTCCAGTGATTCACTGCTCCGATCCCAGTAATTTAGCTCCCAATTCCCAGTAATTCACTCCCCTGATCCTCAGTAATTCACTCCCCCGATTCCCAGTGATTCACTTCCCCGATCCCCGCTGATTCACTGCCCGATTCCCAGTCATTCACTCCCTTGACGGTAAACTAGCTCAGAATATAAAAACAGACAGCAAATGTTTCTACAAATATATAAAACAAAAAAGAGTGGCTAAAGTAAACATTGGTCCTTTAGAGGATGAGAAGGGGGATGTAATAACTGGAAATGAGAAAATGGCTGAGGTGTTGAACAGGTATTTTGTGTCAGTCTTCACAGTGGAAGACACAAATAACATGCCAAAAATTGATGACAGGAAGTCTATGGCAGGTGAGGACCTAGAAACTATTATCACGAAAAAGGTAGTGTCGGGCAAGCTAATGGGGCGAAAGGTAGACAAGTGTCCTGGCCCAATGCATCCCAGGGTACTAAAAGAGCTGGCGGGAGAAATAGCAAATGCACTAGTGGTAATTTACCAAAATCCGCTGGACTCTGGGGTGGTTCCCGCAGATTGGAAAACAGCAAATGTGACGCCACTGTTTAAAAAAGGAGGTAGACAAAAGGTGGGTAACTATAGGCCGGTTAGCGTAACTTCTGTAGTAGGGAAAATGCTTGAATCTGTCATCAAGGAAGAAATAGCGAGACATCTGGATATAAATTGTCCCATTGGTAAGATGCAGCATGGGCTCATGAAGGGAAGGTCATGTTTGACTAATTTGGTGGAATTCTTTGAGAACATTACATGTGCAGTGGACAATGGGGAACCTGTGGATGTGGTGTATCTGGATTTCCTGAAGGCATTTGACAAGGTGCTGCACCAAAGACTGCTACATAAGATAAAGGTGCACAGTGTTACGGATAATGTACTAGCATGGATAGAGGATTGGTTAAATAACAGAAAGCAAAGAGTGGGGGTAAATGGGTGTTTTTCTGGTTGGCGATCAGTGACTAGTGGTGTGCCTCAGGGATCAGTGTTGGGACCTGGATAGGCTGGAAATTTGGGCAAGGAAATGGCAGATGGAGTTCAATCCTGATAAATGCGAAGTGATGCATTTTGATGGGAATAATGTAGGGAGGAGCTACACGATAAATGGAAGAACCATAAAGGGTGTAGAGACGTAGAGGGACCTGGGTGTGCAAGTCCACAGATCTTTGAAGGTGACGTCACAGGTGGAGAAGGTGGTGAAGAAGGCATATGGCATGCTTGCCTTTATAGGACGGGGCATAGAGTATAAAAGTTGGGGTCTGATGTTGCAGATGTATAGAACGTTGGTTCGGCCGCATTTGGAATACTGCGTCCAGTTCTGGTCGCCACACTACCAGAAGGACGTGGAGGCTTTGGAGAGAGTACAGAGGAGGTTTACCAGGATGTTGCCTGGTATGGAGGGGCTTGGTTATGAGGAGAGATTGGGGAAACTGGGGTTGTTCTCCTTGGAAAGACGGAGGATGAGGGGAGATCTAATAGAGGTGTATAAAATTATGAAAGGCATAGATAGGGTGAACGGTGGGAAGCTTTTCCCCGGGTCGGTGGTGACGTTCACGAGGGGTCATAGGTTCAAGGTGAAGGGGGGGAGGTTTAACACAGATATCAGAAGGACATATTTTACACAGAGGGTCGTGGGGGCCTGGAATGGGTTGCCGGGCAAGGTGGTGGAGGCGGACACACTGGGAACGTTTAAGACTTATCTAGACAGCTATATGAACGGAGTGGGAATGGAGGGATACAAAAGAGTGGTCTAGTTTGGACCAGGGAGCGGCGCGGGCTAATTGTTCTTTGTTTCTCGTTTCAAGGCTTCATTCTATGATCATCTTGCTGGTGCCAGTACAGAGCGAGACTGCGGATAGTTGGGAACCTGTCTCGGGGGCAGGGAATTCAGATGGTGTTCGTAAAGCAGAAGTGGAAATGAATAGGGTTGGGAAGCATTTTCTGATCAGGGCCAGTGTGATCTCCTGGACTCGTTTCGATCGCCTCAGGGGGTCGGAGAGGAATTTCCCAGATTTCTTTTCCCCATATTGGCCCTGGGGTTTTCACTCTGGGTTTTCGCCTCTCCCTGGAGATCACATGGTCTGGAATGGGGGGGTGGGGGTGAGTTAATAGGTTGTGATGAACAAAGCATCGTAGCTGTGAGGGACAGCTCGGTGGATAGGATATTAGGATGTAGATAGGCAGGAAAATTGGGCGGGGATCCTGGATTCAGGATTCAATCCTGGACCGGGGAGTGGCGCGGGCTTGGAGGGCCGAAGGGCCTGTTCCTGTGCTGTATTGTTCTTTGTTCTTTGTTCTTTGACCGCAATTGTTTACGATTTACATAGATGATTTGGAGTTGGGGACCAAGTGTAGTGTGTCAAAATTCGCAGATGACACTAAGGTGCGTGGCAGAGCAAAGTGTGCAGAGGACACTGAAAGTCTGCAAAGGGATATAGATAGTCTAAGTGAGTGGGCGAGGGTCTGGCAGATGGAGTACAATGTTGGTATGTGTGAGGTCATCCATTTTGGTAGGAATAACAGCAAAATGGACTATTATTTAAATGGTAAAAAATTGCAGCATGCTGCTGTGCAGAGGGACCTGGGTGTCCTTGTGCAAGAATCTCAAGGAGTTGGTTTGCAGGTGCAGCAGGTAATTAAGAAGACAAATGGAATTTTGTCCTTCATTGCTAGAGGGATGGAGTTTAAAAACAGGGAGGTTATGTTGCAGCTGTATAAGTTGCTAGTGAGGCCACACCTGGAGTACTGTGTACAGTTTTGATCCCCTGAGAAAGGATATACTGGCACTGGAGGGGGTGCAGAGGAGATTCACTCGGTTGATTCCAGAGTTGAGAGGGTTGGCTTATGATGAGAGACTGAGTAGACTGGGGCTATACTCATTGGAATTCAGAAGAATGAGGGGAGATCTTATAGAAACATAGAAGATTATGAAGGGAATAGATAAGATAGAAGCAGGGAAGTTGTTTCCACTGGCGGATGTAACTAGAACTAGGGGGCATGGCCTCAAAATAAGGGGGAGCAGATTTAGGACTGAGTTGAGGAGGAACTGCTTCACACAAAGGAATCTGTGGAATTCCCTGTCCAGTGAAGCAGTTGATGCTACCTCATTGAATGTTTTTAAGGCAAGGATAGATACATTTTTGAACAGTAAAGGAATTAAGGGTTATGATGAGTGGGCGGTTAAGTGGAGCTGAGTCCATGCAAAGATCAGCCATGATCTTATTGAATGGCGGAGCAGGCTCAAGGGGCCAGATAGCCTACTCCTGCTCCTAGTTCTTATGTTATGATCCCCAGTAATTCACTCTCCGGATCCCCAGTAATTCACTTCCCCAATTCTCAGTAATTCACTCTCCCGATCCCCAGTAATTCACTTCCCAATTCTCAGTAATTCACTCTCCCGATCCCCAGTAATTCACTTCCCAGATCCTCAGTAATTCACTCTCCCGATCCCCAGTAATTCACTTCCCAGATCCCCAGTAATTCACTCCCCGGATTCCCAGTAATTCATGCCCCGATCCACAGTAATTCATCCTCTGGGCCCGTGTGAATCACTCCTCATATCCCCAGTGAATCATTTCCCACATCCCCTCAATGATTCACTCCTTAGATTTCCAGTTATTAACTCACATGATCCCCAGTGATTCCCATGATCAGTACATAGAACATAGAACAGTACAGCACAGAACAGGCCCTTCGGCCCACGATGTTGTGCCGAGCTTTGTCTGAAACCCAGATCAAGCTATTTCCTCCCTATCATCCCGAAGTACTCCATGTGCCTATCCAATAGCTTCTTAAATGTTCCTAAAGTTTCTGACTCCACTATCCCTGCAGGCAGTCCATTCCACACCCCAACCACTCTCTGAGTAAAAAACCTACCTCGGACATTCTTCCTATATCTCCCACCATGAACCCTATAGCTATGCCCCCTAGTTACCACTCCATTCACCCGAGGAAATAGTCTTTGAACGTTCACTCTATCTATCCCCCTCATCATCTTATAAACCTCTATCAAGTCTCCTCTCAACCTCCTCCGCTCCAAAGAGAAAAGCCAAGTTCCCTCAACCTTTCCTCATAAGACCTACCCTCCAAACCAGGCAGCATCCTGGTAAATCTCCTTTGCACTCTTTCCAGTGTCTCCACATCCTTCTTGTAGTGAGGTGACCAGAACTGCACACAATATTCCAAATGTGGTCTCACCAAGGTCCTGTACAGTTGCAGCATAACCCCACGGCTCTTAAACTCAAACCCCCTGTTAATGAACGCCAACACACTATAGGCCTTCTTCACGGCTCTATCCACTTGAGTGGCAACCTTCAGAGATCTATGGATATGAACCCCAAGATCTCTCTGTTCCTCCACATTCTTCAGAACCCCACCTTTGACCCTGTAATCCACATTTAAATTTGTCCTACCAAAATGAATCATCTCGCATTTGTCAGGGTTAAACTCCATTTGCCATTTTTCAGCCCAGCTCTGCATCCTATCTATATCTCTTTGCAGCCTACAACAGCCCTCCACCTCATCCACTACTCCACCAATCTTGGTGTCATCAGCAAATTTACTGATCCACCCTTCAGCCCCCTCCTCCAAGTCATTTATAAAAATGACAAAGAGCAGAGGACCCAGCACTGATCCCTGTGGCACTCCGCTGGTAACCGGTTTCCAGTCCGAAAATATTCCATCCACCACCACCTTCTGTTAGATAGCCAGTTACCTATCCAATCGGCCAAACTTCCCTCTATCCCACACATCCTTACTTTCTTCATAAGCCGACCGTGGGGGACTTTATCAAACGCCTTACTAAAATCCATGTATATGACATCAACTGCCCTACCTTCATCTACATACTTAGTTACCTCCTCAAAAAATTCTATCAAATTTGTGAGGCACGACTTGCCCTTCACAAATCCGTGCTGACTATCCCGGATTAAGCTGCATCTTTCTAAATGGTCGTAAATCCTATCCCTAAGGACCTTTTCCATCAACTTACCGACCACCGAAGTAAGACTAACCGGACTTCCTGGATTACTAGTGATCCACACCCTCAATTCCCAGGGTGCAAATTCTCTGATCCTCAGTAATTTACTACACCGATCCCCAGTGATTTACTTCCATAATACCCAGTGAATCACTCCCCAGATCCCCAGTGATTCAAACCACAAGTCCGCTATGAATCACTGCCCCAATCCCTAATACTTTATTCCTCAGACCCCAAGTAATTCACTCCAGCATCCCCAGTGATTCACTCCAACGATCCATTCTCCCGATCCCCAGTGATTCATTCTTCCGATCCCCAAGTGATCCATTCTCCTGTTTCACTCGCCCGATCCCCAGCGGTTCACTCACCCAATCCCCAGTAATTCACTCCCCCGATCCCGAGAGATCCATTCCCTTGATCCCCATCGACCTATTTTCCAGTAATTCACTCCTCCGATCCCCAGCGATCCATTCTCTCGATCCCCAGCGATCCATTCTCCCAATCCCCACCGATCCATTCTCCCGATCCCCATCGATCCATTCTCCCGATCCCCATCAATCCATTCTCCCGATCCCCATCAATCCATTCTCCCGATCCCCACCGATCCATTCTCCCGATCCCCAGCGATCCATTCTCCTGATCCCCAGCGATCCATTCTCCCGATCCCCATCGATCTATTCTCCCGATCCCCAGCGATCCATTCTCCCGATCCCCAGTGATTCATTCTCCCGATCCCCATCGATCCATTCTCCCGATCCCCAGCGATCCATTCTCCCAGTCCCCATCGATCCATTCTCCTGATCCCCACCGATCCATTCTCCCGATCCCCAGCGATCCATTCTCCCGATCCCCAGCGATCCATTCTCCCAGTCCCCATCGATCCATTCTCCTGATCCCCACCGATCCATTCTCCCGATCCCCAGCGATCCATTCTCCTGATCCCCACCGATCCATTCTCCCGATCCCCAGTAATTCACTCCCCCGATTCCAAGTGCTCAATAACCATCCCCCCTCCGAATGCAAGTATGTCAGCGAGCAGGGCATTGGTTGGCGAGAGGGG